>NW_028248337.1:0-12956 GCF_964263255.1 Lissotriton vulgaris | reverse complement strand
GTTTGTAGCCAGTGTTGGCCCTCCCGCCACCCTGAGGTTCCGTGAAAATTGTAAGTGGTGTTTTCGACTCGCACGAATATGATCGAGTCTGGTATCTACGAACCGCAAATGACGAGTTTAGTAAGTGTGCGCAGTTTCGCTGTGCTAACTTAAACCGTTCGCTTGTTACGTGGGTTATTCATCTGTATCCACGGGTTTCATCTTAGATATAGCATCCATTTTGTTTCTTGCCCTCAAGTAGCCAGCGAACGGACGCTGTCCGCTTCGCGACCCTGGGATTCCCAAGACATCCGCGGAAGACAAATGTTCTTTGAAATTGTCTTTATGATGAGGGGGATGATACTGTAAGGCAGATGGCCCCGCTCGAGGCTCATCTTGCCGTGCCGGTCTATTGTCTCAGCCGTGCATCTCATTAGGCACGTCCCATTGATGCCTGTAGCTCGTGTTTCCTGATACCTCCCCTTTTACACCCTTTCCGATCTCCCCACTGTATCTGCCGTCTTCTACACCTGTCCTTGTTCCTTCTTCGATCTGTTTTACTGCCGATTGGAATGTACTAATGGTGGGAAGATGGGTTTTTACAGTTGGGAACCGCCAAATGTTTCCGCACTTATGCCCCGGACCTTGGATGTATCAAAGTGACCAAAGTGACCCCTCTCGGGGATAATTATGGGAACCGAGTTGTAAACCTTTGTGTACCATGCAATCTTATGGGAGAAATTTGTATAAAAGGAGCGATCCTCAGTAGCAATTTGAAGCAGTCTCCTCGAACTTACACTCGTTGTATTTCCTGTGACTTCTGTGTTCCCTGCAGTAAATAAACCTCGAATCTTTGACGCCGAAGGAAGTGTCCCGTGTCTCTGTCATTTGTACGCCGGAGCAGGTTACCCACGAAGGTTTCAGGTGTTGTCCCCTGGCACCGCTGGGTCTTAAATAACCCAGTCCTTCAGTTGGCGCCCAACATGGGGCTGCATCAGTGGTACCGGTCCAAGCCCGACGATCATGAGGAACTTCGTGTGAAATCTCTGAGGGAAGGTGCACTCCGCTTCATCGATCCTGTTGTCGAAACAAGTGGCCCGAAGACTTTTCCCGCGAAGATTCCCGCCTCCTGATGGCTGCGACGGACTGCTGCCCTGACTGTAGACCTGTTTTGGCGCCTGGCGTAGACCTTGGTATAGCGAGACGATTGACGGGCCTTCCTGGTGACGCCATCGATCTTTGAGTTAAGTATTTGTGGGTCACTCCCAGAGTTCTTGGTTGTGGTTGCTTAGTTGTTGCATGGTTCCATTGCATTTGTGGTTCTTGGTACTTTGTTGTGATATTTGACGACTGCAGCCGCCAAAAACCGAGGGTTTTCGCTCTTTGCTGGGACTTGGTAAATCCCGTAACCCTTGACGTTTGTGAAACTCGGCTAGTGTGCAAGATGCCTGGTCGCAGTACTTTGTTTAGTTGTTTCAGACGTTGTGGTACGGATTCCCGACTGGAGGACTCGTGTCCGATACCTCCGGTTGGAACTCCCACTTATGAGCTCTACAGTAAGCACGGGCTAGGCCCGATTACTTTTAATAAATACTGGATTCGTTATACCAAAAAAGATGGTGCCCTTAGCTGGCCACCTCATGGTAGTTTTGAGACCTCGATCTTAGATAATCTTGAGGCTAAATTGTTTGAGAAAAAGTCAAGGCCGGCCATGTTTGATGCCTTTCGGTTGTGGCGTAAAGAAGCCCGACAGAAAGAGATCAGACAGACTAAACGTAATCAGAGAGATGGTGTTGCTACCATTGTAAAGAAAGCAGAGCAGTTTCAGCGTGATAAGGAGGATAAGGAAAAGGAAGTGTTTGATAGGCTACAGCGTATGTCCATAGATAAGTGCTATCCTGCTTTGCCTATGGAGTCGGATAAGAAGGAAGAATCATTTGAGGATCCTTTAATGTCTTATCTTATGAAGTCACCACCTCCGTACGTACAGGGTACCGCAGCTCCTGTGGTCCCCCTTGTACCCGTTCCTCAACCTGTTCCTCAACCTATACCCGTTCTTCCGACTGTTCCTGCTCCTTTGCCTACTGCTATTCCTACTGCTCCTCCGCTTTCACATACTCCTGCTCCCGCCACTGCTCCTACTCTACTTACTCCTGTTGCTTCTTCTGTTTCTACCCCTTCTCTTGTTAGTCCTTTGTGCTATACTTCTCCATCTACTCGAAGTCGTACACCTCCTGTTGCGGCTAGCTTCTTTAATTCTCTTGGACCTGTTCTTGGGTCCGCTGGTTCGGACGGTCCTCAGAGACGTAGTCTGCTTCCCGGTAATAGGGAACGTGCTGCGCTATATAACATGGCGATGGGTTGGATGGCGCACCCTCTTAGAAACCCTCCACGTGCTGTACTTAATACGTTCTGTCAATTCAATGTACCAACACAAAGGTACGTGTTCGAGGAAATGTGCAAGGTTCTGCGTGATCAGATATCGGCCGATGCACCTGATGATGTGTTGACCGCTTTGTCTGATCTACAGCTTCAGTTCTCGAACGGACTGATAGTGGATACTAACGTTCGACGTGCTGTTGAGCGGTTGTTATCTTTCCGTCCCACTCCTATACCCCAAGCCTTGTTTGTTGAGGATGTAGAAAGTCAGTTAGATGCGTCCGGTCAGTTTCCCATGCGTGAAGTTCCACCAGTGTGGATGCCAGGCGACGCTGGTGCTGCTCCACCGATCCTGCCACATTTCCAGAGAGTATGGATACATCTCCCATGGAAAAGATCAGAAGTTTTACAGGTGAAGCAATCTTTGCCTGACCCTCGTAAAAATCCTGCAGGGTATTATAAAGAATTGTCGCAGCTTGTAGACGCTACGATAATGAATCTTGCCAATATCGACATGCTGTTCGGCAATGTCGTACCTCAACCGGTATGGGCTAAGATTCGGCACGAAGATCATGCGAACGAATTAGGTGGCGATTGGGCTGCTCTTACTGCGGCTGATACGCGACAAGTTGGCGGGGCTAATCCTGAACAGCTCATTACTGCTCTCCCTCAAAGAATAATTACCTTAATGAAAACTCTTATGCCAGCTATGAGGGTGAACTGGGACAAATTGTCAGCCTGTAAACAGAAGAAAGACGAGAGTGTCTCTGATTTCTTTACGAGATTTGAGGAGGCATTCATCGACCATAGTGGTCAGGATATGGGCACTGAGGGTGGTCAACGGTTGTTTGTGGATAAATTTGTCTCTAACTCATTGCCCGATTTGAGCAATAAATTAAAAAATTCTGAGAGTGCGTGGGCCGTCTCTACGTCTGCTCAAATATTGGCTACGGCACAGTATTATGAAAACAGAGAGAATGAAGAGAACGACCGCGCTGATAAAAAGACGAAAGAACTTAAAACAAAAGTGTTGTTGCAGCAGGCCTATCCTCTGCGTTCGAATCAGAATGCTCCTCAGCAAAATAGATCGCAGTCGCAATCGAATAGGTCACAACCTCGAAATGACTCCTCTTCCCAAAGATCTTCGTTAGGGTACAATCAGTGTGCCTATTGTAGACAGGAGGGTCATTTAAAATTCAACTGTCCCGTTCTAAACGATCGTAATAGTGGTAACACATCTAGAGGAGGTCGTGGTGGTTCTCAGCAGATATCACGTGGTAGAGGTCGAGGTGCTCCCAATGATCGTTCAGACAATTCATCCAATTCTAATAATTGTTTTGATCAACGTGGATCATCGCAAGGACGATCTGCGCAGTACAATGTAGATGATTATTACGTCGATCAGGGAACTGACGACAGTAATTACTAGGACAGCCATAGACAAGGAGAGGGAGTGGTATCAGTTCCGGTTGATCAGAGAGGGCCTTACGTCGCAGTTGCTACATCGGGCGTCGTTGAGCCTTTTCTGTTGGACACTGGTGCAGCGAAAAGTTCCATAATGCATTCGAAACTCCCTGGCGCACCTTTGTCTGGCTTAACCAATGTTTCCGTTGGATTCTCTGGCGCCCCCGTTAGCAATCCAGTTTCGCGCCCTTTGCCCCTTACAATCGGGCCACGTGAGCTTGAAGCTCCGTTGATTTTGACTACTGGATGTGGTGAAAATCTTTTGGGCCTGGATTTGCTAAAACGTCTGTATGCGACTTTGTATTGTTCTCCTGCGGGTATAAAGCTTACGTTAGGTGAGAGGGTTGTCTCTCCTATGTACTTGTCTCTCGATAAGCTTCCACCAGAATTGAGTTCTTTTTCTGCATCTTTGTGGGCAACAGGTCCCAATGATGTGGGCCTGCTTGACATCTCCCCTTATGTTGTTCAGCTGAAATCTAATGTACGGTTGCCACGTATTCCCCAGTATCGAATCTCTCTTGATGGTGAACGAGCACTGTTAGCGATCATTTATGATCTGATCGAGAAAGATGTTATTGAAGAAACGCGGGGAAACGTGTGCAACAGCCCTGTATTACCCATTCTAAAACGTACTGACCCTTCAAAACCGCCTGTTTATCGTTTTGTTATCGATTTACGGGAGGTGAATAAAATTGTGATTCCTCAGTTCCCTGTTGTGCCTGACATCACGGCGCTACTGACTCTGATTCCAGCTTCTGCATCTTGGTTTTCGGTGATCGATTTGAAGAATGCTTTCTTTAGCATTCCGATTGCTGAGGAAAGCAGAGACCTTTTCGGTTTCTCTCTTGGTGGTCGCAGCTTCCGGTTTAAACGCGCTCCTCAGGGCTACTGTGAGAGTCCATCGATTTACAGTCAAGCCTTGAAGGGTCAACTGGATGCGTTTTCGTTGCCGGCTGGTGCGGCCTTAATCCAATATGTCGATGACTTATTGGTGGCTGCAGATACTCAGGACATTTGCACAATTTCTACAGTGTCGTTGCTGCAACATCTCTGTGACTTACATCACAAGGTGTCACCTTCTAAACTCCAATATTGTTGTCAAGAAGTAACCTATCTCGGTCACTTATTGTCAAAGGAGGGAAGACGGTTGACCCCAGAGAGAATTACAGCAATTGCGCGAATGACTGTGCCAACAACCCAAAGAGATGTGCGTGCTTTTTTAGGTATCACGTCGTATTGCAGGCAATGGATTCCAAACTTTTCATTGCTAGCGAAACCATTGGTGGCTCTTACGTGCAAGGATGTTTCAACTCCTTTACCATGGACGGAAGAATGTCAGAAGAGTTTTTCTGAATTGCGTGACTCATTGTGTTCGGCTCCTGTGTTAGGTACCCCTGACTACAGTAAGCCGTTTACATTATATGTTCACGAGAAGGAAGGTTGTGCTTTGAGTGTCTTAACGCAACCTTTTGGTGGTAAGCAACGTCCATGTGCATATTTTTCTTCGACCTTGGACCCGGTAGCTAGCGCATTGCCGAGTTGCTTGAGAGCAACAGCGGCAGCTGCGGTGTCCATCCGACAATCAGCAGGATTGGTCATGGATAATATGCTTACGGTGATGGTTCCGCATGCGGTCAACACTCTTTTGAATCGTACGAAAACTCAGCACTTGACGAGTGCGAGGTTGTCTGGGTACGAGCTGACGCTGTTGGCAAGTCACATTCAGATAAAACGTTGCAATGTTCTGAACCCGGCGACTTTGTTACCAATTAGCACATAGTCAGATGAAATAGCAGCCCATGACTGCTATCTTAGGACTGAAGAGGAAACAAAAGGTCGAGTGGACCTTAAAAACACTCCTTTGGAGTATCCAGATGGAACTTTGTATGTGGATGGTTCATGTTTTGAATTGCCGAATGGTGATGTGACTACTGCGTATGCTGTTGTGACTTTGAATACTGTCGTGGAAACTGCAAGATTGAATCAGAACTCTGCCCAGGCTGCAGAGCTGATCGCTCTAACTAGAGCGTGTGTGTTAGCGAAAGGGAAACGTGTGAATGTGTTTACCGACAGCCAATACGCATTTGGCGTTGCGCATAGCTTTGGACGGTTGTGGAGAGAGAGAGGTTTTATGACGTCGCATGGTACGAAGATTCAGCATGGACAACTTGTGAATGATCTTTTGGATGCACTTACATTGCCTAAGCAGGTAGCGATTGTTAAATGTAGTGCACATCGTAAAGTGACGGATGATGTTGGTCGTGGTAATGCATTTGCGGATGAGATTGCTAAGGAGACTGCCCGGAACCTTAGCACTAGAATGTATGTGACGAGTTCGGTTAGGTGGCCTACAGAGACTAGTATGTGTGAGGACACTATCGAGAGTGTGAAAGCGATTCAAGATGAGGCCACCGAGACTGAAAAGACGAAGTGGAAAGAAAGTACGGGAAAGTTGGATGCGAATGGTTGTTGGGTTGACTTGTCGGAACATAAGAGATGGATGTTGCCGGATGCGTATGTGCTAGCTGTTGTGACAATGGCACATGGGTTAGCACATATCAGTGTGAAATGTATTTGTAAGTTGCTATCCCCTGTGTGGAAGAACGATGGTATCACGAAATGTGCTGAACGGTTGGTTAAAAATTGTATGGTGTGTATGTTGTACAATCCTGGTAAGGGAACCCCAACACCTCCTGGCCACTTTGCTCCCCCTTCATGTCCTTTTGAGGTGATTCAATTAGACTTCATCCATATGGAGAGATGCAACAACCTGAAATACGTTTTAGTTGTGGTTTGCGCGTTCTCCCGATGGATTGAAGCCTACCCTCTTAAAGACAATACTGCCCTGTCGACTGCGAAAATCCTACTGAAGGAATACTTTCCTCGGTATGGAATGCCTCGGATTGTATGGTCTGATAACGGAAGTGAGTTTGTGGGGAGTGTAATGACGAGTGTGTGTAAGGGCCTTGGAATTAATCAGAAATTCCATAGCGCCAATCATCCCCAGTCAGCTGGTTTGGTTGAAGGGTATAACGGCACCCTTAAACTGAAGCTAGCGAAGATTCAGGCTACGACTGGTCTTTCGTGGCCTGACGCTTTACCTTTAGCTTTATTGTCAACTAGGGCAACCGTACACTCCCGAGTAGGGCTTAGTCCCTATGAAATAGTGTTCGGTCGTCCTGCGAATGTCTGGGGGGTCCCTAGACCGGGTGTGTTCTCCAGTCTTGAATATCCAATGTTGATTGACTATCTTCATGATCTGACTGCTAAACTGAGGTTAATTCACCAACAGGTTTACGAAGCATTGCCGACGCAGACGGAGGGCCCAGGCCACCAGCTCCAGCCCGGAGACTGGGTGGTAACCAGAAACTTTGCCCGTAAGAAGAATTTGGAACCCCGTTTCACTGGACCCTACCAGGTCCTCCTTGCCACGAGAACTGCTGTCCATTTAGAGGGCCGAAAAAATTGGGTGCATGCCACACATACGAAGAAAGTTTCTATCCCTTTACCGGCAGACTCGTGGGTGAGGAGGGGCATTGGTTCAGCTGAATCCGAAGGATTGCCGGCTTTTGTACCTTTTAGCGACGCACAACCTGTCGGAGAATCCTCAGTGCAGCAGAAAGACACTGTTGAACATTCGCCACCAAAAGACTCAAGACCGGAACATTTGACTGATCAACAGGACTTTGTTCCCTCATCGGATCCTTTGTTTGATGAACATACACGTCCTGGGAAAACTCGATACTTTTTGCGTTCTAGCACTAAGGACAAATAAAAGATTTTGTTCTGTCCCTTGACAATTGCATTTTCCGTTTTCCACGATCAGTCTGAACACCCGTATCATTGTAATTATTTTTGTATATATATTGAGTTTTATTCCATATGTATTTTTGCTTCCACAGCTGAGAGACATTTTACATATACATTGTGAATAAAGGCCGTAGGGCCGCGCGTGTACTTCCTTCTGGTTAGTAGGTCTTGACGCTAGGTTAAAGACCGTCGGCTCCTGGGAACTCCTAGGGATTGACTACTACTACACAGAACGAAGTGCATCAAGAAACGTTGCGGACGGTCATAGGGGATGGCGTTTTCGAAGCTGATGGACTTGGAATGAGCTCAGGCTCAAAGATTCAAACTGCAACAACTTATCCGTACCAAATGTTTTATGTTTCAAATGTTCATATTACTTTTGACTGTTTCTGCACTATTGGCGGGTGGGGTGTATTACATGATGTCGTACTTCTTACCTTCTGCCATACCTACTCCTATTTCTGATCCTAAACTTACCTCCACTGCATCCCCTCACTCTTTCCATATCCTACCGGAACACGAACAGGCTAGACGTGCAGAATTCCGAAATAATTCCTTTATTCAGCTCCTTCATCAGCACCAGTTAGTGGTTAATACTACTAATTGTTGGGTGTGTGGACTGATGCCACATACCATGGATAAGGGAATTCCATATTTGGTCTTACCGTATAGTTCCCAGGGTTCAGCTCGAGCATTCCAAACAATGTTTCGAAGCGCACTAGATTCTTACCCCAGTCGAGAGCCACGTTCTCCCTACTTTGGCCCTGGCTCGTATCATAAACCTTTGTCCATAGCGATAGAAGATTTAGATAGAGATATCTATGAGCCGTCGCTCATCCCAGAGGAAGAGGTACAAGCCTATAGGGTCCTGAGTAAGGTCGAGTATAGTGCGCTCACGAGTGAAAAACAGCTTAAAAGCTCGCCTCCGATATGGGTCGTACCCCACATTGGTAATTTTTGTCTAATGGGTCGTGGCCGAAGATCGAAAGCCCGACTTGGAGAGAGTGCTTGCACCGAGAATTACATTCTGCCGATGGTCTCGTCCCCTGTGTTTCTGGCTGCCAAGGGTACATACTTTGTCTGCCATGATCGTGCGTATGCATGGTTGCCCTCCGACTTTGTGGGCTCATGTTTTATCGCAAATCTGTTGCCTCTAGAGATAAACTCTACTCCTGAGGCGAGATAGCCGGGAGAGCTTTTCTAAATACTTGTACTGCCTTATTTTAAAGATTTTGATTTTAAAATTTGCGTGTGTATAACTGATGCTGTGTTTTAAAAGATTGACTTGAATTTGCACTTTAAAAGCCAAAGCACCCCCCTCACCTTACCTGCTTAGAACTCCCCGCGCTGCCGATTTCAGGGCTGCGGCGGGTCAGAGTTCTTGGCGCCAGAATCGGAGCGAGCACAAGCCACGCCCACTGACGCTGGCCACGCCCCCCTCCACATCACTATAAAATGTGTCCCCCACAAACGCGCAGCGGTTGCGCGCAGCGGGCGCGCCGTCTGCGCGCCGAAGGCGCGCCTAAGGCAAGCCCGTCTGCGCCCGTCCGCGCCAAGACCGGGCCCAGGGCCATACCCCCTGTCCAAAACAACACAGGAAAAAGAATACAGCGATACTCCAGTCAAGACCTTCAAAGACTGAAACCACGAGCATCATGTGCTCAGATAGATCCAAACAGAGAAGGAAAAAAATGCCCTACATGCTCACAAACCTTTCACTTTTCCCCCATTAAAAACCTGACCAATTCGACAATACCAAAACACCGAAAGCACCATCTGAAAATTGCGTTGCTCAATGTAAGATCTTTAGTCAAACACAATATACAAACAGCGGAACTAATAGATAATCATATTATTGATATACTATTTGTCACCGAAACTTGGGCGGATGAAGCATCAGACGCCGATTTGACCCTAGCTATTCCAGAGGGTTACTCCTTCTCCAGAGCGGATAGAAAAATAAAACGTGGAGGAGGATTGGCAATTATAGCAAAGAACGACTACAAAATTAAAACATCAGATAAAGGAAGTACCCCAGACTGTGAAACTTTAACATTTCAAATAAAAGTCACGAACAATTATTCGTTCAATGGACTACTTATATACAGACCACCTAATGCAAAAACGGCGCTGATCGAACTGTTAAGCCCGTTTCTTGAATCTAGTGTGATTAGTCCGGACTACACAGTTTTAGGAGATTTTAATCTACATTTAGAAAAAACCTCAGACCCGAAGGTAGCCTCATTCATTGATACAATGTTAAACTTTGACCTAAAACAAAAAGTACATGTGGATACCCATGAAGCAGGCCATACATTGGATGGTATTTTCACCTCCTGTGTAAATCTAACAAAAACAGATACCATTCCTATCCCGTGGACAGACCACAAACTCATCAGTTCCACATTAGAAATTAATGAGGACACAGGAAGACCTATGGAGAATATTAAGCAAACGACATATCTAGAATGGTCTAAATTAGATAACCAGACATTCATTGATATACTGCAATCATCGTACCCTGCACTTCAAGAAAACTGTAATACAGCCTGCAAACAATTTAATGAATGGCTAGAGAATGCAGTAGAGCAAACAGTCCCACGAAAAAAAGCCACACTAAAGAGAAAAACCCCCTCACAGCCATGGTTCTCGGAAGCACTAAGAACCCAGAAACAGACATGTAGAAGAGCGGAAAAAAAATGGAGAACTAACTATGACACCGATCTCAAACAAGAATACAAAGCTACCTTAGCTTGTTATAAAAAACTAATTATAACGGAAAAAAGTAAATACTTTATCCATAAAATCAATGAGTCAAAAAACTCAAGTAAAACCCTATTCGACACTGTCAAAAAACTATCAAAATTCGAGAACAACAACTCTGAAACGTTAACTTCAGACTTCTGCAACGTGTTGGGAGAATTCTTTGTCAGCAAAGTATCCCTAGTATATGACTCCTTTAAAAATCATAACACAGAAATATCCATAAAGGATAACTCACCAACAACAATCCCAGTGAGTAAGGACTCAGATCCCACCACATTCTTCCAATTCACCCCCCCTACAGTGGAACAGATCCAAAAAGAAATCCATACCATCAATTCAGGCAGCCCAATGGACCCATGTCCTTCCAAAATAATGCAGACTATCACAAAACCAGAGTTGTGAGAGGCGTAATTAGCGAAGAGGACACTGCCGGTCAAGAGGCAGGAGACTTTTTCAAGGGTTTCCTCCCGTTTTGGGGGCCTATGGTTAATAGTAGGAACCTGAGACAGTTGACTCGAGTGGTAGAATCGAAGGCTAATATTACTGCCAGTGCCCTTGGTAATATCACCACAGAACTTCAGGCGGATAGACTTATGACGTTACAAAACCGTATGGTTTTAGACGTGATCTTAGCAGATCGAGGTGGGGTATGTAAGGTGATCCATTCGAGCTGCTGTATTTTCATTCCAGATAACGCTCCGACTGTCTATCAAGCCATCTCAAAGTTGCATAAGATCTCTGAATCCATACACGTGGATGTAGGGGATTGGACGCTACTTGGGTGGTTTTGGGGCCTGATGTCGACTTGGGGTTGGAAGATTCTGATGATCATCGGAGTTGTTGTGACGTTCCTGTTCACGTGTTGCCTTTGCGTGCAGTGTGGTCCTGCCTTATGTGGCCTCTGCGCTACAACGTGTATAAGACAGCCACCTGTTACCAAGGGGACTCGGCTGGACAGAGCTATGTTACAGCAACATCTAGATGGTCTGATGAATATCGAGTATGATTCCGACTAGTGCTTGCCTACATGAGGGCAAAAGGAGCGTCTGAGGTTCCGTGACAATTGTAAGTGGTGTTTTCGACTCGCACAAATATGATCGAGTCTGGTATCTACGAACCGCAAATGACGAGTTTAGTAAGTGTGCGCAGTTTCGCTGTGCTAACTTAAACCGTTCGCTTGTTACGTGGGTTATTCATCTGTATCCACGGGTTTCATCTTAGATATAGCATCCATTTTGTTTCTTGCCCTCAAGTAGCCAGCGAACGGACGCTGTCCGCTTCGCGACCCTGGGATTCCCAAGACATCCGCGGAAGACACATGTTCTTTGAAATTGTCTTTATGACGAGGGGGATGATACTGTAAGGCAGATGGCCCCGCTCGAGGCTCATCTTGCCGTGCCGGTCTATTGTCTCAGCCGTGCATCTCATTAGGCACGTCCCTTTGATGCCTGTAGCTCGTGTTTCCTGATACCTCCCCTTTTACACCCTTTCCGATCTCCCCACTGTATCTGCCTTCTTCTACACCTGTCCTTGTTCCTTCTTCGATCTGTTTTACTGCCGATTGGAATGTACTAATGGTGGGAAGATGGGTTTTTACAGTTGGGAACCGCCAAATGTTTCCGCACTTATGCCCCGGACCTTGGATGTATCAAAGTGACCAAAGTGACCCCTCTCGGGAATAATTATGGGAACCGAGTTGTAAACCTTTGTGTACCATGCAATCTTATGGGAGAAATTTGTATAAAAGGAGCGATCCTCAGTAGCAATTTGAAGCAGTCTCCTCGAACTTACACTCGTTGTATTTCCTGGGACTTCTGTGTTCCCTGCAGTAAATAAACCTCGAATCTTTGACGCCGAAGGAAGTGTCCCGTGTCTCTGTCATTTGTACGCCGGAGCAGGTTACCCACGAAGGTTTCAGGTGTTGTCCCCTGGCACCGCTGGGTCTTAAATAACCCAGTCCTTCAACCCGCTTCTATCAATGTTTTGACGTTCAGTATGTATCTGTCTCTTAAATGCTATGTGGCCCCAGTACTTACAGTGTCGCTGAGAATGTAAAATCTCTGTTGCTGTCCGCCTTGCGCAGGATTCTCCTTTCGGTCCAGTTTCAATAATGTACCTAGTCTGTATCAAGTTTGTCCTCTGACAGGAATGAGGCCAAGTGTTACAGTGCCCCCGGCCTACTCATCTGATCAGGTTTACTGAGTTCTTCATCCCGTGGACCACTGGAGACCCCCAGCTCTGGTTCCGGTGTCTTTGTGGATCTCTCCCTGACTGGTGATCCTGCCTGTTCACCTTTCCTCCTTTGAGCCAGTCCCACACCTCCTTGGGCTCTGTGAAGTATTGTGACCAGCACTCCGAGCTTTGCCGGCAAGAGCATCATATATTTGAGGCCCTCTTCCTTAAGGGCCCTCTTTAACTCATTGAATGTGCGGTGCTGACACTGCACAGGAGGGTAAAGTCTGAGGAGAACCGGATGACAGTGTTCTCATAGGGAATGTCCCCATTTGTTCACGTGGCTTGCAGGATTGCATCCCGATCTCTATAATTCAAATCTTGGC
>NW_028248336.1:0-18407 GCF_964263255.1 Lissotriton vulgaris | reverse complement strand
GAGTCCCCAATGGCATGGGGGGCTCTAGATGTAGGGAGGGGCTGATGAGAGGCCCAGATTGGGTATTGGCCTGCCCCTGGGACCCACAGGTGAAGAGTCTGGGGGAGAGTAGCTCTCCACCACATCATGGGCAGAGGTGTCTAGTCCTTCTCTCACACCTTCAATGTACACAGCCTCCACCCGCGACGTAGAACCAGAGTAGTGTTCCTTGTCAGTCCGGGTGGGCGCAATCCCCTTGCCTCCTGATGTTGAGGGTCCCTCCTCATCCTCTTCTTCCTCGTTGGTGGAAAGAAGGCCCAGCCGCCGGTGCACTGATGGCAACCTGCTCTGGACCTGGTCATGCTGTTCTTCCATTTCGCCAGCTGTGCCTGCTGAAATGTAAGCAAAATCCTGATTTGGTGGTTGTTTCATGCAGGACGAGACACATACATAGATGAGCCAAGGTCAGACTTTGTTTTCCTCTGATCACACTCTACAGTTGTCAGTGTTTATGAACTGACATTACATGTTTGTTCACTGTCATTTACTGAATTGAGTCTGACATGGACATCTCACTTGAATTGTTGTGGCTTACGCAACTGTATTGGCCAACCCTCAAACTTGGCATTCTTGTGATCTGTGTGTCCTGTCACAGCTACATGTGCCCGTTCCAAAACCAGTCCACCAAAGGAGAACATGAACTGTGCATATTTAATTGAAATTGGCCATTGATAAGGAGTTGCAGCTGTTTAACGTCTGTACAAGTGTCATCTGCTTTGCAGCATTGTATGGGACAAGACAAATGCAAAATGTGGGTCACACATCCATACAGGGGCTGGGCTATTTCTCTAGCTACATTGTGAGTCTAGTCTTTTGCTGTCCCCACACATAACCTGACAATCCAGTGCCACATATTGGCTTTGCTGACTTAAAAGGTAATGCAGTACACCAGTGAACAGTGGTGGGTCGTTGTGACAGCTACCTGTACATGTAAAAAGTCATACAGGCCACTGAGGGTGAGACGTCTGTCAGTGGACACACCTTGCAAATTTTGGAACACTCAAGAGTGATACACACATCAGTTATGATTTCCTTGGTTTAATGGTAGTGGTGCTGGCAGAGCAGATTTCAATATGAATGCACAAGTGTGGATCATTTACCCACTTGTCATGAAGAAACTACAACTCCCAAAATGCACTCTGCCCTGTACAGTCCATATGCCACATTGTGCCTTTTTAAACTTGGTGACTGCTGCATGGACACAGAATCGGTGAATGTAGGCATGGGACACACAATGGTACAGCACTGTTTCACTCACATTATTCTCCCAGACACATTGCATATGATGCACTTACCAGTTCTCTGCTGCTCATGCTCCTCCAGCTGAGCATGGAGGGCCGGCCAAGCTGCTCGCAGGACCCTCCTGTACAGTGGGGATAGGCCAGGATGATGGACATGGTGCTGGGTAGACAGGCCCACCAGCTCCTGAGTCTTGTGCCGGGACCAGCATTTTAGGTCCTCACAGCACTTGCGGCATGCCCTAGCACTCCTGGTGTGGACTCTCACTGCACAGCAGCGCTCACCGATGTTGGCCCATAGCTTGGCACAGGTTCCAGTGTTCAGCTGGTACTCAGGGTCCCCAAATAGCTGAGGACATTTTGCCATCACCCCCTCTACCAAGATGTCTAATTCCCTTTCTGTGAAAGGGGGTGCTTTCTCTTTATACTCCTAAGCCATTTTGGGGGAAATAAGTGAGATGAGAGCAGCAGGATGTCAAAGGATCTGATCTGTGATAGAGGATGACTCAGAATGAACACAAAATGGCTGTCAACTATTTCCTGTGACGTACTTCCTGTCTCCCGCTTCCTGTATAACATTGCCTGTATGAAATCATGTGTTCCGGTTTATTTTCGGAGGTTACGGCCCGAAAACGTAGTTTCCGGTTCCGGAGCGTCAGGTCCACGCACGCAACCGTAACCTCCGAAAATGACCCGTAACACATAATTTCACACAGGAAATGTTTTACAGGAAGTGGGAGGCAGGAAATACATCACAGGAAATAGTTGGCAGCCATTTTGTATTCCTCCTGATCCATCCACAATCAGTAATCAAATCCACTGCCATCCTACTGTTCTGTTGTGGAAAAAACTGAAATGACAGTGCAGCTGAGAATCATAAATGTAAACAAAAGGGGGAACAGACCATTTAATGACACTTCTGCATGGACGTGGGGGGAGGCTGACACAACATCAAACCCCAGTTTCTTTTTCTCCTACTTTGCATTATGGTACATGTAGTCCATATTGAGTGCTCATCACCAGAGGTGTGTGATGTGTTACTTAACATTGGGGTGGAGCAGTGTGGATATATCACAGTCACATGGTGCCTGATTCACCCATGACATCATCACTCACGTTCTGGGCCTATCATTTGTGGGGGAGTCTAATCTGTTGAGGGCAGAGGCCTGAGTATGCAATAGTTATGGCCTTTTGTGATTAAGTGACCCATCCTCATTTGGTCCAGGTAGGTCTCTCAGGACATGTATTGTTTGTCATCTGTGTGAATAGTTGTTTTTGGGACATCCAGTACACTGATCGCTGACATGGGCACATGACCTGAGGCACGCTCTACCTTTTGACTGCTGTCAGCAGCTGTGATGTACGTGTATTTAGTGTGGCTTGCAATGTCTTCTCAGGATGGAATTTATTGACACAGTCGTGTCTATCCAAGTTTCATCATTGACAACAGACAGCAAACCACATTTTTTCCATGACACTACAGGTTGCTCATGTGAAAAACGTGGCAGTGAGCTTATCACGGACTTGCATGCCCTGACTACGGTTATGTGCAATGGCCCGGTTTCCCAAATTCAGAGCAAGCCGAGGTTCCGGAGGTATGTGTAAGCCATGCGTAAAAGCAATGTTGTTCAAAACACAACAGGCTAATATGATCTTGCACATGACTTCTGGGGAGTACAGCAGAATACCCCCTGTACAGTCAAGACATCTGAATCGTGACTTCAACAGACCAAAAGTGCACTCTATGATGGCTCAGGTCTGTATGTGTGCCCTAATATACCTACGCTGAGGTACAGTGTTTGCATGCCTGTAAGGGGTGAGGAGATGTGGGGAGAGTGCATACCCAGCATCGCCTGAGGAGTGAAGAAAGGGCAGTTGGTTACATTTCCCTCTTTGATTTGCACAGGACATGATCTATACTTTAGTACATGCAGTGTCTGTTGGGCCATGATTCTTATTGTACAATGGTTAATATTGGGGGGCATTCATACATTTCAATGACACATATCCCTCATTTTTAGTGCTTGGTACTTAGCCAGTAGCCACATGTTGCCAAATTCTCCTGCAGCCGTCCACCGGGCAAGAGGTGATATGCGGAATATGAAGCTGTCATGGGTACTGCCTGGAAACTAAGCATGGGCGAATTTTGCGGATCTCGCGTTCGCGAATTTTGCGGATTTGCGGATTCGCAATCCGCAAAATCCGCGAATTCCCGCGAATTTGCGGATTTTTTTTTTTTTTTGTGTTCGCCCGTGTTTCTGCCAGTTCGCGAGGGTTTTTACAATTTCGCAATTTGCGAACTTACCTGTCGGGTCGCAAGTTTTGCGAACTTGTTGTTTCTACATGTCCAGCCTGTTTGGGACACTCTTCTTCATCACTGCCACTCTCTGTCACCACTGCCACTCTCTGACTACTCATGCCACCCTCTGGCCCACCCATGCCACCCTCTGTTTCATCACCACACCCTCTGGTTGTCCAGTGTACATTATTTTCGGCAAAGCAAAGCACACCTTCCCTGCCTCAAGTGACCTGAATTAATTTGGGGCTGATTAATGTGTCACAGAATATTTTTTTAGCTGGCACCTGCTTCCTTAGTGCGCCCTGATTAGTGATCTTTTGCACTTGCTAAGTGCTTTCATTGTTGCAAAATTAGTTACAACACCTGCCCTGCCCCAACTGACAATAATGAATTAGGGGCTAATTAATGTGTCACTGAAAGAATTTAAAGTTCCAGCCTGGCACCTGCTTGTCTGCTCCTTTAGCTGTAAATCAGGACCTTTGTGGCATACAGTTAAGGTCAGAGCAGGGTCACACAATAGTTGCAAGCAGGCAACCGAATTCTGGAGGGCCCCCTCAGGAAGCAATACAAAGAATCGTTACAAATCATGAGGTTGACCTTTTGCACCTGCTCATTGCTTTTGCTTTTGCTGAAATCGTTTTGCGGTTTTTTTCGCGCTATTCGCGGGGCGCGGCGTCGTGCGAAACCGACCGCGGAAGCCGCCAATTCGTGCGAATGAGCATTTTATTTTTTTGCGGCTTGTTGTTTCGCGAGTTTTTTTGCAGTATTCGCGAGCCGCTTGCAGCGCAACACGCGAATTTACCCCAAGGTCGAGTACGGGCGCGGCCATTTTGTTTGCGTGACGTATTTCCGTTTCCGCCCGCTATGTATAATCTCGCGCAGTAAGCGCATTGCGAGTAGAGGTTCGCACGAGATCGCGCGGGAAATCTAGAGGTTCGCACGAGATCGCGAGGAAAATCTCGCGCGAACTGACTTTCGCGCTCGGAAACGGGCGCCGGCCATCTTGTTTTTCATTCATTTCCTGTGTCTGGGCATGGTGTTTAATCCTCTTGATATCTTTCCCATCCTTTGCTTGTTTTCAGTTTTTTTTTTACGATTTTGCTTCTTATCTATCCCTCTCTTTTCCTAGCTGTATATTTTTGTCTTTTCTGCTATTTTTCTTTACTTTTAAACTACTTTTGTAAACTCTTTTCTTTTCTTCTTCCCTATCCTATTCTTTCTTAATTTTCTACTTCTTCCTACCTTACCTGCCCAGACCATGGTCAAGCCAGGCGCCGTGAAGCTGCCCAGGCACTTGAGGGCCGCAGCGGCGGCGGGGAGTAGTGCTGGACCCAGTGGCAGGACAGCAGGCGTGAGATCGAGGGGGGAGCAGGTGACGCGCCGGGAGATATTCAGCCCGGAGGAAGTGGGCGCGCTGGTGTACTTTGTCCAGCGCCGCCTGCCCAGGACCATCGCGGGAGGCGGCAGGATCGCGGCCGGCGGCTATAACATGCGGGAGCGCCGGAAGCGGTGGGAGAAGGTGTGCTGGGCCATATCCCACCTCTACGGGGTCCAGCGCACCTACAGCCAGGTCACCCATCGCTGGACGGACCTCCTGGACCGCGAGCGCGACCTGCTGGACCAGCTCGGCTTGGAGATCCCCGGCCTTGGTGAGTAGTAGTAGCCATTGGCATTTAATCACTCACTACTATGATGTTTTCTCCTGCTCTGTGTTGTTGTATTGCAAATATTTGTTTTTTACATGGAGCAAGCCAATAATGCCGCTGATGACGATTACATTGTAGTTAAATTATATTTCAAAATCTTCTGTGCATTTCAGGTGCACTGCTCTCCTTCTCAGTGGGGTTGCTACTATGCTTATTTGTTTTCTATTTCGTGGTCTCATTGGCCTGAGTAACTATTATGTATGAGTGTACTTAACAGAACTGCGTAATGCTAGACACTAGGGGGCAGATTACATTTACAAGCCCCTTGCGCCACGTTTACGTTGCCTTGCGTGACGCAACAGCGGCGTAAACGTGCCGCATCCCTGCAAGTCATTTACAGCATGACGCATCTAGGGAGATGCGTCACGTTATAAAGCCATGGGCCTGCACCACAATGGGTGCGTTCCTAGTACGCAGGGTGGGCGGTCCAGCGGCTGTGCGCCTCGCAAAATTGCCTGCGTGAAATCTACAAGATTTAACGCAGGCACTTCTGCGCCGCTGCTACGTCAATTCAATTCCTTATGTCTGCTCGAAGCAGGCGAAAGGACTGACACAGCATGTAAAGTATTGGGTGGCCCTGAGCATTACTGGAGTTGCATTGCGTTGGCGACGTGACTCCAGCGATGCGCCGCTCTTACGTGACGAGATGCGTCACGCAAGTGCCTACCCTTGCGCCAGGGCGCGCCGCATTGTAAATGAGGCACATCTGCCGTGTCGCAAGGGTAGTTTTGCGTGACGCATTTGATCTGGCGCATCTCTGGAGATGCGCCAGAACGCGTAAGTAAGTATGCCCCTAAGGGGCAGAATTGCAATTACCGTCGCATCCCTGCAAAGTAGCAGGGATGCGCCATTAATTGTGCGGCCCGCTACCACCACCAAACATGGTGCGCCGTATTTGCAATGCGGCGGCGGCGCCCCATGGGCCCAAAACGTCACCGAAGCTTTACTGCTGGAGTTGCGTCGCAACGATGGCGCAGCTCCATCAATGCTCTGGGGTACCCTATCTCCCCAATGCTGGGTCAAGCCGTACGTCTGCTTCAAGCAGGTGCAGGGTTTGTGTGACGCATCATTGTCCTAAAGGTGACTGATTGATATTTTGTAGATTTCCCTCAGCCACTATTAGGATGTGTTCCAGCGCAGGAATGCCCTCCCTTGCGCCGGAACGCCCCCTGATGGCGCAGGGCTTTATAACGGGATGCATCTCCCAAATGCGTCACGTTGTTATAATATTATACGCCGCACCATGGCGCCCTTTTTTGTTTAGCTGCTGCGTCACAAAAGTCACGCAAGAACGGCGCAAAAGAGCCGCAAGGGCTTAAATCTGCCCCTTCCTTTGTAACCCTGACAATAAGAAAAATAGTGGCGGTGGATTGATAGTTTGAATATTTAAATGACTGGTAATGTAGCAGGCAACTGTTAGTGTTGTCACTGATCTGACTGAAATCACAATGGAGTTTGTCTGTCACTTTGCGTCTTGCCTGCGGACTGCTGCCTGCCAGTCCTAGGTGAACGTTTCAGTACTTTGTTTAGTGAGTTACGTGACTTTCGAAGTCACAGGTCCGCATATAAATGAAAAGTAACCATAATCAATATAATTTCGCAGAAATATTTTGTTATTGTTCTTTTGAAATGTTTGATTTGGTTGACATTGACAAGCAACAATCATCCATGTTTTCTGTTCTTTCTTTCATGTTGTACGTCAGCTCCCCCCAGGGGCGAGAGGAGGACACAGGAGCAGCAGGCGGCGGATGCTGTTCATCAACAGGGCCAGGATCGGGCAGGCGAGGGCTCCTCTGCTGGCCCCAGTAAGTTTTCATTTTAGACTAGTACCTATTTTTCCTAGCGTTCCTCATTTGACTTTTTTCAAAATTGTCTTTGCTCTTCTTGTAGACTGTATCTAAATTCTTATCCTGCCTCTACTATGACTCCCTGTGGTATTACTAGATTATTCTTATTAGTCTGTCTGTGTAGCTAACTAAGATTGCACGGTTGGCGAAACTCCCATGATTCTAGTCAGCAATAGCTCTATCAACTTAGTGCAGTCCTCTGGGATTGTCCATAATGTCTTTTGAAGTGTTCTATCTGGACTCATGCTTGCAAAAATTGCAAAACCTTTCGCTCAGTCACTCTAGTCTGGACCAAAAAACACAGATTGTATTTAAGTTTAAAAGCTTTATTAAAAGTAAACACATTTATTAAAATGAAGTCATAATAAAACTAAACGTTTAACTGATAATGGAAAAGTGGTTAGTGCTGACGATTAATTGAAGACATTTCTTGTGGTCGAGCCGAGCTCTCACCTGGTTTCAACTTGATCTTGTTGTTAGAAGTCCATCTTCTGTCTGTGTGGAGAAAAATGGTGCGTGTTAAAAAAACAGCCTTCATCAGTTGTGCCAAAAAGTGCAGCAAGACAACCTTCCCTGGAAAAAGGGACATTTTTTTTTTAACTTTAACGACAGTCACAAATTACATTGTTTTCACATGTCTTCATTCCTAGACCAAATACTAGTGACTGCTTTATTCTAACATTCTTAAATGTACTTTGTAGGTGGAACATCTGGTGGCGGGGCCAGTGTGGAGGTGGTGGTGCTCGACACCGAGGCGGAGGGCGAATCGGGCGATGCTTCAGGGGAGGAGGCGGCGGCGGCAGCTGTGAGAGTTGAGACGGTGGTGGTGGCGGCCAGAGGTAAGCTCTTATATATTCCTTACTTATTGAGATTGAAGACTAGCTGGGAAGGCAAGAATATGAGATGCATGGCTGGGTGAATGATGAAGCAATGATGGGTGGAAGGACAACAGCCTGGGTGGGTGACACAGAAACTGTATGTGTCCATATACCTGGATCATGCTACTATCTGACTCTTAGATAGCATATGTGTATCTAGAGCAGGGGTACTCCTAGTACGGCCCGCGGGCCGGTGGTGGCCCGGCAAGCCTTCGTTGGCGGTGCGCTGACCTTGCAGACAATCACTGCTCCCCCGGCCCCCACAGAGCAGAGGCTTTTTTGTATTTCACCTGTTAGCGCCCCTGCATCTCCACTCTGACAATCACTGCTCCCCCGGCCCCCACAGAGCAGAGTGGAGATGCAAGGCCACAAAGAGGTGAAATAGAACTAAGCCTCTGCTCTGTGGGGCCGGGCAAGCAGTGATTGTCAGGGTGGAGAAGCAGGGGCGCTAAAACAAACAAAGCCTCAATAATATGTTAATGGTCTTTTAAAGACCTGTTAAGTACTTTGGTGTTGTTGTCTGTGTGTGCGCGTTGAGGAAGCGGTCTCAACCCGGGCTGAAGGCTGACACAGATAGACACACACACAGTGAGATGACAGAGGGAGAGGGAGGGCAGGAGGGAGAGAGAGATGGAGGGAGGGCAGGAGGGACAGCAGGAGGGAGAGAGATGTATGTAAATGCTGGGTCTGGTGGCTCAGTGGATGAGGGCATCTGCTGCAGGGACCTGTGTGCAACCTCATGGTCACAAGTTATCGTTTTGCTTTAGCCCCGCCCCCTCTGACTCCGCCCCCACCAGTGCGGCCCTCGGCCCCAAACTACACTGTAAATGTAGCCCCTGAGAGAAAGTTTGTGAGTACCCATGATCTAGAGAGAGTAGACGGTCAGTGGATGAAGTAAGTGTAACTTTGAAGAGCATGTAACACTAACACTGCACCCGCACGTCCGTTCCAGTGTAGGAAAGGCAAGGAAAAGAACTTTTAATTTTGTCCAAATACTACCATAAATAGTAGCAGTAGTTTGTATTGCAAGCACTGCATAGATCCGGTTATTATGGTGGCCACTCCCTACCTCTCTTAATAAGTTTAGTAGTACTCAGTCATTCATGTGTGGATGTATCACTGCCTGTCACTCAATAAAAAGCAAAGCACCTAAAGTCATCCCATATATAAGCAAAAACATCCCATGTGAAGTGATAGATAATCAGATTATTTATCTTCTTCAATTTTCCATTTCTAGTACTCATTTCCACTGTAGGGTGAAAGTTAAATTAATTAAGCAGTAGCCCTTGAGTTGTAACAGAGTATTCTCAGTGCCACCCGTAATAGAAAAGTAAGAGATTCACCACCTGCATGTACTGGACGGGTACAGTAACGCAACGGCAACGCAAGTCTAGGTCACTCCTCATGGCGTGCGTCTCTTTTTCTCGGGTGCAAGTTTACCGCGCTGGCATTATGCCGGCTTGCAGAAAATAACGTACCAATTTTCCAAAACAAGAGACAAGAAGAAGAATAAGACTGGTGTACTTTCATAGTCGACTCCAATGGAAGTCCACAGTGCTCATAGAATTTGTTCCTTAAACTCCCACTAATGTTAGAGCAAGGATGAAGAAGTGTGAGGTTAGATAGATACTGGCCTCAATAGTTATGTAATGCGCTTGCAAGTTGCTAGTTGTACTGCAGCACACATTTCTGCTGAATGATTGAGTTAATCTTAAAGAGCATTGGTTACAGACTATGTCTTTCTTTCTTCATATAGGTTCTCCTTCCAAACGAACAAGGAGGAAGGAGCTGGCTAGAGCGGCCCGGCAACGGAGAATCGAGGCCACTGTTGCGGAATATCGGCGGCTGGTGGCCCTGGAGGACGTGGAAAGTGTGCGGTCGACAACAACGACAACGTCGTCCTCCGTGGCCTCACCGGCTGCCACCGTGACCCAGCACAGTGGTCCACCGAGACTGAGCCGGGCTGCCAAAGGCAAACGCCACCGCCGAGCAGCAAGGCCAACAGCTGCTTCTCACAGGCCTTGCACCTGCAAGGCAGTGAAGGCACGCCTGCGCCGCACCACCCTGATGGTGTCCCGCCTTCAGCAGGAGCTCGCCTTGCTCCGCGAGGAGCATGATGCCCTGGCCCAAAAAGTGAACAGCATCCACCCCTAGTGTCCCTTGCCCCTTTTTTAGAGACTTTTGGGGGGTGGGAATTGGGAGTTGGGTTTTTGGGGACTTTTGAAGGACAATCGTTGGGGTTAGGGAGGGTCTTGCGGGAGATTATTTTGTTAGGGATATAAATATACTTTTTCAAACTTTATCTGAGCATACCTGTTTTTTACTGCTTGCCTGGTGGGTGGGGGTTTAACGTTGACTGTTTTCCTGAAAGTTTAGTTCCATTTTCTTCCTTTAAGTGTAAATGCCCAAATGTTTTCAACACTAAGTGCCTCTCACAGACTAAGTGAAGTGAATCCAAGAGTCCTAGGACTTTAGTAGTACTACCTTCAGGCTCTCGTCTCTCGTACTAATACTCCATTATACCCCCAAACCACCAAACGCTTATCTTACCTGTAATTTGTGTTTGAAAGTAGGGCTAGGCCCAGGGCTGGCTCCACGGGAAACACCGAATAACGTTGGCAATCTTGGTCGGATAAAATTTCCTCATAGCGGTGGTAGTAGTGGTGTGCCACAGTGGCAGTTGCATGCCTATGAAAAAAAAGAAAATGAAATCTGGTTTGTCCTCCTGAGCAATTCAACGGTACAACTGAGAATATAGCAGGTGACAGAAGTACAGTAGAGCAGTGCCACATTGTAGCCTAACAAATGGTAAAGTATAACTACTAATTCGGTTGAAGTTCTTTCACATTAGCAATGGTTCTTTGTCAAGCAGAGTAAGAATATATCATCGACAACTGTGGAAAGAAAGAATGCGACAGTACAGGGCCTGTGTGGAATTATTGATAACTATATTCAACATAAGGTCTCTGTAGCCAGATACCCGAGAGCCTTGCTGGTCACTATAAATCCATTCACAACAACACTCAATGGGGTTGGTCTGGAAGGTGTCACGTTTACTCCCCGTGATCCAGTCGATGCAAATATGGTTCCACCTCCAAATGTCACCAACACCCAGAAGTGTAAACACAGGGTGTTCGAGGCATTAGGCGAGGGAGAAAAATAACAAACTAAAATAAAAAATGTGGGATGGGTAAAGGTAGGGTCAGCAGGGAAAGGATACCTGTAAGAGAAGACAAGACAGGCATCAGTGAAGTGATGTCCTAACATACAAGGGTACTCTCATATAGTCTCACTAAATAGTCTGCAAGTCTCCCGCCTACTCATGGGAAATGTAGTTTCATAGTACGGTAGGCGCTTAGGGGCTGCGTAACCTGACAGAAGGTATAGTAGATAGAAAAGGAGAAATTGCTTTTTTTCTAGGTGTCCCCTCACTCACCAGGGTTGCCCCTTGGTGACATGCTTCATCATTGGGGCCATCCCAGTCCTCTACGGCCTGGGGCGTGCTGCGACTTGCGAATTACGTAGGAGCACTTACAAATGACTATGTGTGGTGCAGATAGTGGAGTGGACTAAGTGATGTGTTAAGGGATCAATGTAGAAGCCGAGAGAGAGCAAAGAAATGCAGTCACAGTCAGAGAAAAAGGCAAGGGATACTGTATCTATGTGTGGTTGTAGTGGTCCTGTTGGAAGTGGTAAGTAAGTTGCCCGCAGAAAAAAAATCCTCCTATTAGCGGCACTCCTCCATTGCAGCCGACGCTTCGTCCACCGATGTTGGTCACCAGAAGACACCCTGTCCACTGCCTGCCTGATGCTGAATTGTGGCTCGCTACTGTGAAGCCTGACTCCATCCTTTTTTCCCCATTGCAGAGACTGAAACCCGGCCTGTAATTATTCAACGAAAAACAGGAAGTGATATAATATTACAACACCACTGATAAATAAATATAAGGTATGTAGGCTGTGGAGTGCAAAAAGTCACAATTTGTTTTTCCTAGTAGACAGACAGTACAATGTTTTTGAAAGTGCGTACTCTGAGTCACCTTTTGAAGGATAAGTAAGTATGGGCAAATTAATGTAGCGGATCTTGCCCCTCAAGCTAGGTGTACTGTAAACTGTGTTTTAGAACAAAAATAGATCTTCCTAGCAGTGCTCCCACCCAAAAAACGAGGCCTAGCAGAAAACTGGAGACAAAACTTACTTTGAAAGTAAAAGTAGGCCGAAGTACCCTAATTACCCATTACCCCCCGTGGATTGTATTCAAACCACTTGCAAGCAACCAAGCAAAAGTAGCCATAGCCAGCATCGCTCCAAGACTCGAAATCCCCCCCACTCAAACACATGCAATAGAAATACTGCTAACCCTAACGAACCCTAAGTTAAGAATAGTGGCAAAGGCTTTCTTTAACTATGCCAAATCCCCCCTTTCCCACCATGGATTTTCTTCAAATGACTTGCAACCAAAATTACACATTCTCACGAGTGCTCTAAGACCCCAGAACTCAGTTTGAAAAATCTAGAACACCCCGATACACATGCAATCCTGGTGCTAGGGCTAACCCTAACGAACCCTAAGTTACAAAAAGTGCCAAAACTAAAGGCTTTTCCGCGCGGATTTTGTCCCAACCACTTCTACCCGGTATTAGACCTTCCCAGGAATGCCCCAAGACCCGGCAACCCACCCGCCAAGAAGCATAACACCCCCAAACAGGCCAAAAGAAAAATCTCATACTTGCAATATTTCTGGGCCTTCGGTCCAAACGCGCTGCGTAGCTAGGCCATAAGTCGGGGTTGGCACGACGGATTTCCTGAAAAGCAAATGCAATCAAGATTAGAGTGTCCCAGCAGTGCTCCCAGACCACGAAACTCACCCGCAAACAGACGGAACCCCCCCTAAGAGCACCTCAAAGGCAAGCAAGTCATCAAAAACACAAAAAAAATTCCGCCTGGGATTTGGTCCAAAACACTTTTATCCGGTATTAGAGCTTCCCAGCAATGGCCCCAGAGCCGTCAACCCAGGAGAAAACGAGTAGAAGACCCCCAAACAGCCAAAGAGCAAAAGTACAAAAATGGGGACTTAGTCACTTTTTCACAAATTTCCCAAATCACTCCGCGCGCGCTCTGCAGCTAGGCCCTAAGTCCCCTCAGCCACCATGGATTTGCTTCAAACCTCTTGCAAAGTAAAGTATATATAGCCAGCAGTGCTCCCAGACCACGAAACTCACCCGCAAACACCAGCAAGCCCCCCAAACAGGCCCCCGAAAACGCTACATAGAGCAAAATGTCTGAAATAGCCCAAAAAAAAAATCGGCCTGGATTTTGTCCCAACCACTTCTACCCGGTATTAGACCTTCCCAGGAATGCCCCAAGACCCGGCAACCCACCCGCCAAGAAGCATAACACCCCCAAACAGGCCAAAAGCAAAATCTCATACTTGCAATATTTCTGGGCCTTCGGTCCAAACGCGCTGCGTAGCTAGGCCATAAGTCGGGGTTGGCACGACGGATTTCCTGAAAAGCAAATGCAATCAAGATTAGAGTGTCCCAGCAGTGCTCCCAGACCACGAAACTCACCCGCAAACACCAGCAAGCCCCCCAAACAGGCCCCCGAAAACGCTACATAGAGCAAAATGTCTGAAATAGCCCAAAAAAAAATCGGCCTGGATTTTGTCCCAACCACTTCTACCCGGTATTAGACCTTCCCAGGAATGCCCCAAGACCCGGCAACCCACCCGCCAAGAAGCATAACACCCCCAAACAGGCCAAAAGCAAAATCTCATACTTGCAATATTTCTGGGCCTTCGGTCCAAACGCGCTGCGTAGCTAGGCCATAAGTCGGGGTTGGCACGACGGATTTCCTGAAAAGCAAATGCAATCAAGATTAGAGTGTCCCAGCAGTGCTCCCAGACCACGAAACTCACCCGCAAACACCAGCAAGCCCCCCAAACAGGCCCCCGAAAACGCTACATAGAGCAAAATGTCTGAAATAGCCCAAAAAAAAATCGGCCTGGATTTTGTCCCAACCACTTCTACCCGGTATTAGACCTTCCCAGGAATGCCCCAAGACCCGGCAACCCACCCGCCAAGAAGCATAACACCCCCAAACAGGCCAAAAGCAAAATCTCATACTTGCAATATTTCTGGGCCTTCGGTCCAAACGCGCTGCGTAGCTAGGCCATAAGTCGGGGTTGGCACGACGGATTTCCTGAAAAGCAAATGCAATCAAGATTAGAGTGTCCCAGCAGTGCTCCCAGACCACGAAACTCACCCGCAAACACCAGCAAGCCCCCCAAACAGGCCCCCGAAAACGCTACATAGAGCAAAATGTCTGAAATAGCCCAAAAAAAAATCGGCCTGGATTTTGTCCCAACCACTTCTACCCGGTATTAGACCTTCCCAGGAATGCCCCAAGACCCGGCAACCCACCCGCCAAGAAGCATAACACCCCCAAACAGGCCAAAAGCAAAATCTCATACTTGCAATATTTCTGGGCCTTCGGTCCAAACGCGCTGCGTAGCTAGGCCATAAGTCGGGGTTGGCACGACGGATTTCCTGAAAAGCAAATGCAATCAAGATTAGAGTGTCCCAGCAGTGCTCCCAGACCACGAAACTCACCCGCAAACACCAGCAAGCCCCCCAAACAGGCCCCCGAAAACGCTACATAGAGCAAAATGTCTGAAATAGCCCAAAAAAAAATCGGCCTGGATTTTGTCCCAACCACTTCTACCCGGTATTAGACCTTCCCAGGAATGCCCCAAGACCCGGCAACCCACCCGCCAAGAAGCATAACACCCCCAAACAGGCCAAAAGCAAAATCTCATACTTGCAATATTTCTGGGCCTTCGGTCCAAACGCGCTGCGTAGCTAGGCCATAAGTCGGGGTTGGCACGACGGATTTCCTGAAAAGCAAATGCAATCAAGATTAGAGTGTCCCAGCAATGCTCTCAGACCATGAAACTCACCCACAAACAGACGGAACCCCCCCTAAGAGCACCTCAAAGGCAAGCAAGTCATCAAAAACACAAAAAAATTTCCGCCTCGGATTTGGCACAAACCACTTTTAGTGCTTCCCAGCAATGGCCCCAGACCCGTCAACTCACCTGCAAAGAGGTAGAACAACACCCCCACAAGTGCTGAGTCTTTCTTCATTGGGCGTAAACCAGCCCTCTGCTTTGATGGAAATAGGAGTCTGGAGGAGGAGGATAGAGGAGCATGTTCTTCTGAACTTGTGAACCTGAGGAATGCAGACTGCGGCACCTTCAAATAAATTAGCAAACAAGTGAAGACAGTTCTGCTGATGGGCTTGTCTTTGTGATAATCTGATTAAAGTTTGAATTATATTAACTGTGCACAACAAAGAAAGACAGACACACAGGAATAAAAGTGAATAAGGATGAAAAAGAAAGTTATTGATTCGTTGTCTCATTTTCAGGGCTCGAAGTCGGAATCACGGTCCAGGAATAAGAATAAGGCTTCGTCATCATACTCTGCGAATTCAGCCCGGGTGAGGTCAGTGCCACCTGACAGAGTAGAAATTCCCTCATCTATGGTGCTGGCCACCTCCTCTTCATCCGGCACGCTCTCTCGTACTCTTATATCTGGTGGTATGAGGTGCTGATTCATCTTGATCATTGTTAACCTCTCCACATTTTTGGGCGAGAGGCGGCTCCGTTTGGGAGTTACAATCCCACCAGCCGCACTGAAAACCCGTTCAGAAGACACACTTGCGAGTGGGCAAGACAAGTAGTTTAAAGCCAGGTTGGTGAGCTGTGGCCACAATTCTTTTTTCCCATGCCAATACGCCAATGGGTCAGAATTAACATAGACCTCTGTGGAGTCATTCAGATAGTCCTTCACCATCGACTCAAGGTCCTCCTCCAAGGTTCCTCCACTTTGCGTAGCTCTTGCTGTGCCTCTGGCCTTTTGAGAACCAAACCCACGCAGAGCTAGCCAATCCTCTTCAGCCTCCAATGTTTCTGCTGTCTTTCGTGCAGATGATGCGGTTGCCGGTGTCTTTAACGGCTGAGAGGTCACTTGTGCCACAGCCACAGGTGCAGAAGTGGATTGTTTTGACTGGGGATGGCCTGCTGATGTACTGCCATTTCCTTCAATTTCCAGCCGTTCTGTTTCAAACTTCTTGGCTGACAAGGCTAGCCAACGTTTGTACTTTGTAACATCTTCATCAGCAAAAGCAAAGAATGCTCTGCCTGCCAGCGCCTTTTTGTAGCGTGGATCCAGAATAGTAGCACAAATGTAATGCTGTTCTGAGTGGATCTTTTGAAGACGTTCATCACCTTGTAGGAGCTCTAATAATTGCTCAGCCAGAAGCAAAGAAGAGCCTTTCTTTTTGTCATCTTTTCGAAACACAGAACACACCTCCTTCAGTTGGTCCTCCAGCATGTACAACAATGGGATAGCTTTTCCCAAATTAGAGTCCTCCTTGCTGACTGCACGCGTGAAGACCTCAAAAGGACGAAGCATGCGTGTTAGGCTTTCAACTATGTTCCATTGCGGCCCACCCATCCTCAGCTCCTCTATACCCTCTTTCAAGAAATATTGATCGAGTTGCGTATACTGCTCATACAGACGCTCAAGCATGTAGAAGGTTGAGTTCCAACGTGTTACCACCTCCTGGATGAGTGCTTTCACTGGCATTTGACATTGATATAGCATGCTCCTCAGCTGCTTGCGGGCCTTAAAAGAATGCCTGAAATGCTTGCAAATTTTTCGGCAGTTCTCCAATACACTGCACGCTGCACTGTCTTTATTACCCAAGAATTTTTGGACAACCAGGTTTATACAGTGCGCCAAACACGGCACTCTGAAATAGTAACCGTCCCTCATGGCCTTAACTATATTGGAGCCATTGTCCGTGGAAACATAACCAACCTTGCGTTTTAGTGGGGACAGACAGTTAAGGACCTTTGTGTTAAAGACATCCAAAATGTTTTCTGCTGTGTGACGTTTCTCCAAACCAAACATGGCTAGTGTTGCATGTTTCCGAGCACCTTTAAAAACAGTGTTAGTGTCAACACCTGAGTTTAGCTTTGCTTTAGCCCCTGAAAAAGAGACCCAGTGTGCAGTGATGCACATGTAATCAGCGCCTGCGCCACTGGTCCACATGTCTGTTGTCAGATGTATAGTGTGAACAGCACTCTTCTGCAAAGCTGCCCCAATCGCCTTCAGAACATCTTCATGTAGTGCTGGAACCGCAACTCGGGCAAAATAGAACCGGCTAGGAACCTTCCATTTAGGGCAGAGCACTGCCACTAATTCTAGAAAACCAACCCCTTCGACAAAAGAAAAAGGGAGAAGGTCCAGAGCTAGCATTTTAGCCAGCTTAGTGTTATACAGACGGGTCATTGGGTGGTTGCGTTCATATTGCGCTTCTGTAAACAACATCTTTTTAATGTTGCCCTGGACCAATGATTTACGGGATGATGATCTCTTCGACCCAGTTACGCTCGCTGATGAACTTTTCCGCATTGATGTCTCACTCTCTCCCACACTCTTAGTGTGGCTCCCATGGGGTGTGCTGCTGACATGGGAACTGGGTGTAAGTGAAGTGTTTGGATCGTCTTCTTCTACCTCCTCGTCATCAGCAGATGACAAATCAACGTTTTCATTACGTGCAATTCCGGCTTTCTTGACCGCCTCTAGGTGCGGAAACCATTCGAGAGGGTGCCTTCTCTCAAGATGACCTCTCTGGCCTCCGGTACCATAGTTAGAACCAAGCTTACCACGACTATATCGAAGCTTACAAAGGCTACAAATGGCTACGTTTGCCTTTTTTGGGCAAACACTAAAGAAGTCCCAAACTGGAGACTTGAAATGTCTTCGGGGGGCCGCCGCCGGAGGAGGCGTCGATACTGGTGGTGGTGGTCCTGCTGCTAATGACAGATGAAGTGGAGGATGTGGATTGCCGAACTTCAGTACGTTTTGCACTTTCACCACCACGAATTGAGGTCGAGGACGAGGTGGGTACCTTCTTGCGAGGAAGAAATATGGAAGCGGTAGGTTTTGGTGTACTACTTAACTCCAAATCTAATGATTCCATTTCCATTGCCTCCTCGCCGACATCATCATCACGCTCAGCAGCTTCTCGGGATAGGGTCAAAATGTCTCTTTGCTGCATGCCCGGTGGGGCTGCAGTGACCTTTGTGATGACTGCCTCGTCGTCATCGTGAGAGGCTTCATCACCAGCAGTATCTGTCACTTCTTGTTGAGCCTCATCACACTCCATAGGTTTGAGTTTTTGGACGACCTTCCTTTTACGCTTAGGTACCGGTGGCAGATCATGGTGTGCCTCTGCCTCACTGTCAGACCGCAGTTGTCGTGGTTCCCAAGACAGATCACTTGCACCAGAACGAGGTGGGCTTGAAGAAGATGTAGACACCCCCCTTG
>NW_028248335.1:0-29241 GCF_964263255.1 Lissotriton vulgaris | reverse complement strand
CGCTTTGCATCCCTGACCTTTAAAGGGGTAAGGACCACAGTGTGGTTCCGTAGTTCATGGGTCCGTGGTTCGTAGATTCTGAACCCGTGCAATAAAGGTCGTCGGATATAGACGATTTTGGTATCAGCGGACCGCAAATCACGAGTGCGGTGTGTACGAGTGTTTTCGTCATAATCGATCAATGAGAACACCACGTATTCATGGATTTCGTTTGAACCCTCGGGTTCCATTTTGTGTGCGGCAGCCATTTTGTGTGGTTGCCCTCCAAAGGCCGATGACTATGGCCGAACGAGTCCTTGGGACACGTACACCTTAGCTGACTCTTGTGTGACCTGGCAGAACTGGCTCCCTTGCCCGAGGCTGACCTCGCTGAGCCAGTTCCTTGTTAAACAGCTGGTCAGATAGAGATCAAAGAGCAGGACATTGCTGAGTTTATGGTACATGCACACACCCTTCTATCGTGCTTCTCATCTGCTTTTGTCCCTTCCTTTATGGCTTAATCACTGATTTGGGTTGAGATCTTTATGATGGGTTTGTCCGGCTTGATCGAACAGGAATATTGGAATTTGCTTGGTCATTTCTGGTGGGCTGGACAATGGAAAGTGGGATTGTCGTCATGCGATATGTTTTAAAATGTCACCGTTTTATTGGTCAGTTTGTATGTAATTGATGCTAGCTAGGAATGTGATTTTTAGCATAAAAGACGATGCTCCGCTCTATGAATTTGTGCAGTCTCTAGCGAACCACTCGTGTTGTGCTTCGTAGACATCTGTTCCTGGTTGCAGCCAATAAAATTTGGTCTTTGATGTCATCAAGAAGTGTCCCGTGTCTCTGTTTGCCGAGGCAGGGAAATCCGAAGACATCAGGCGTTATCCCTGGCGCAGCTGGGTTCTAAAACCCGGTTCTTCAGTTGGCGCCCAACGTTGGGCGACTTCAGCGGTACCGGTCCAAGCCCGAAGATCGCGAGGAGTTTCGTGTGGAAATTCTGGAGGAAGGCCTGCCACTTCATCGACCCCTGTATGTCGTCGTGGTCCGAAAGTCTTCGCTGCGAGGTTCCCCGCTTTCCGACGGCTACGAAGAACTGCTTCCCTGACTGTCGCCCTGTCTTGGAGCCGTTAGATGATTTGTAGAGCGAGACAATAGACGGGTATTCTGGTGACGCCATCGACATTTCAGTTAAGTATGAGTGGAGCGTCTCCCAGTCCTTAGTTTTGTTTGGGTATCCTTCAGGATCGCTTTGATTTGGTACCTGCAGGCCCCAAAGCCGAGGGATTCGTGTATTCACGAGATTATCGTTTTGAAATTTCCCTTGAAGTTTGAAGCTAGACTAGTGAGCGAAGATGCCTGGTTTTAGCAGACTTGGAAAGATATTTGGTTTTGGTTGTACTAGGGATTCCTGATTGGAGGATTCGTGTCCGGTTCCTCCGATTGGAACTCCGACCTATGAGCTCTACGTAAAACATTGAGTGGGCCCCATCGCGTATAATGAAAGATGGGTTAAATATACCAGGAAAGACGGTGTCCTACAGTGGCCCCGTTATGGTAGCTTTGACACAGAGATTTTAGATAATCTCGAAGTTAAAATGTTCAAGAAGAAAGCCCGGCCGGCAATGTTTAAATCTTTCCGCATACAGAAAGAAATTAAGTTAGCGAAGAAAAATAAACGAGAACGAGGTATGTCAATGGTGCAAGCTGCTATACAGTTTAGGGATCATGAAGAAGAACAAGAAAGCGAACAGATGCTTAGGCAGCGTGAACTAGCGGTAGACAAGTGCTACCCAGCTTTGCCGCCTCAACAACAAGAAGAGAAGAAAGATCTTGTGAAAGATCCTTTAATGTTGCACCTATTGAGTTTGCCACCCCCTTATGCACAGAATGCTACGGCACCGCCACAAGCTGTAGTTGCGCAACCTCAGGTTGCTTTGCCACCTGTGATTCCTCAACAGCCAGCTCCTCTTCCGTTGGCTCCTATTCCTTTGGTGCAGCCTTCTCAAGGGCCGCCGCCTTTGCTACTTCCTTCATCTGCTACCCCTATGCCTGCCTTGTCTGCTCCTTCTGTTACTGTTCCGACTTTGGCTTCTTCTCATTCTGCTCCATCTCCTGTTCTTTTGTCAACTTCTCCTTCTGCTCGACAGAGAATGACTGATGCGGTTGCTAGTATCTTTTCTCCTCTGTTGGATTCGTTGGGTATGTCTCCTGTTGTAGAGCGTAAGCAATTGCGTAGCCAATTGCCTGGTCCTGATGAAAGGACGGTGTTAGATCACTTAGCGCGTAAATGGATTACGTATCCTTCGCATTATGATCTTGAGGGTGTTATGGATGTTTTCCATCAATGGGAAGCACCGAAACAACAATACGTTTTTGATATGATGTGTTCTTTCCTTCGTGAACAATGGGAAGATGGTGAGGTAGGACAGACTCCGCCTGAGTTGTACCGTATACGTTCTGAGTTTGCGAAAGGGACTGTTGTGGGCCCCGAGGTTGAGAAAGCAGTTGTGACGTTGTTGTAGTTTAGGAGTGAATCTCCTTCTCAGCGAATGTTTGAGCCTGATTCGTCGGTTAGGAGGAAGGCGCGTCAATATCCGATGCGTGAGGTTCCTCCAGTTTGGAGACCAGGTGATGCAGCTGTTAATCCAGCTATTCCGCCACATTTTCAGCGAGTCTGGGTACATGTTCCTTGGAAGCGTGCTGACGTCTTAGCTCTTAAGCAGACTTTGCCTGATCCGCGCAAAAATCCAGCAGGGTTTTATAAGGAGCTATCTCAAACTGCAGATTTGTGTATCATGAATCTGGCTGATATAGACTTGTTGTTTGGGAATGTTGTTCCACAGCCTATTTGTGGAAAGATTCGTCACACGGATCATGCGCAGGAATTAGGTGATACATGGAATAATCTTAGAGCTGCAGATGATAGATAAGTAGGTGGCGCTAAGCCTGAAGATATAATTGCTGAACTCCCTGGTAGAATAATTGATTATATGAAGACTTTGATGCCCGCTTTGCGAGTTAATTGGGACAAATTGTCTGCATGCAAACAGAAGAAAGACGAAACTGTGTCCGACTTTTTCACGCGATTTGAAGAGACATTTGTAGACCACAGTTGTCAAGACATGAGCACAGAAGGTGGTCAACGGTTGTTCGTTGACAAATTTGTTCATGATTTGCTTCCCGAATTGTGTACTAAGTTGAAGGATTCTGAGAGTGCTTGGGCTGTTTCTACCTCAGCGCAGATTTTGGCTACTGCTCAGTACTATGAGAATAGAAACAAGGATGAGATAGAGAAAGCGGATAGGAAGACTAAGGAATTGAAGACTAAAGTTCTTCTACAACAAGCTTATCCGCCTCGTAATAATCAGCGTGATTATCAGCAACATCAACAATATCAGAGAAACTCGCAAAGATTCGAGTCTTCTCAAAAGCGTTTTCCTGTACGTCCTAATCAGTGTGCGTATTGCAAAGAAGAAGGTCATTTCAAGAGTAGTTGTCCGGTTCTGTAACAGCGCACGAATGAGGCTTTTGGTGTGAGAGGTCGAGGTGTTCAACAAGCTCCTAGAGGTAGAGGTCGTGGTCAGAATGCGTGTTCTTTGCCTCCACAGAATTCTATGAATAGTTTTGATCAGCAGAATGGTGCGTCTGGTAGGACGGCACAGTACTATGCGGACGATTACTATATTGAAGGTGAGGATATGGATGGTAATGATTGCTAGGACAGCCATAGACAAAGAGAGGGAGTTGTTTCAGTTCCAGTAGATCAGAGTGGACCCTATGTTGAAGTGATTGCATCAGGTGTGTCAGAGCCTTTTCTGTTGGATACTGGTGCTGCGAAGAGTTCTATTATGCACTCTAAACTCCCTGGCGCACCTTTGTCTGGTTTAAAGAATGTTTCAGTAGGTTTTTCTGGCGCCCCGGTTACGAATCTGATTTCGAGTCCGTTGTCTATTTCTGTTGGACCTTGTGAATTCGAAGCACCCCTCATTCTGACGACTGGTTGTGGTGAGAACCTGTTGGGATTGGACTTGTTAAAAAGATTGTATACGACGCTATATTGTTCTCCGTCAGGAGTACAGCTTACATTGGGTAAGAGAGTGATCTCTCTGATGTACTTGTCTAAAGATCAACTTCCAGCTGAATTGTCTTCTCTCCCTGATTCTCTTTGGGCTACTGGTCCGAACGATGTGGGTCTTCTAGAGATTCTGCCATATGTTGTGACGTTGAAAGCATATGCGAGATTTCCACGCATTCCACAATACAGGCTCTCTAGTGATGGTGAAAGAGCACTTTTGGCGATCATCTATGATCTAATTTAGAAAGGTGTGATTGAGGAAACGAGAGGTAACATGTGCAATAGTCCGGTTTTGCCTGTTCTGAAGAGAACTGATTCTTCACAACCTCCTGTATATAGGTTTGTGATCGATCTCCACGAGGTGAATAAGATTGTAGTTCCGCAATTTCCTGTTGTGCCTGATATCACCGCTTTACTGACTTTGATCCCGGCTACAGCCACATGGTTTTCGGTGATTGACTTGAAGAATGCTTTCTTCAGCATCCCAATTGACGTAGAAAGTAGAGATATCTTTGGCTTCTCTTTAGGAGGACGAAGTTTCCGCTTTAAGCACGCTCCTCAAGGCTATTGTGAGAGTCCATCGATCTATAGTCAAGCTTTGAAAACACAACTTGATTTGTTTGTTTTACCTGATGGTGCTGCTCTTATTCAGTATGTTGACGATCTGTTAGTTGCTGCTGACAATGAAGAGATTTGTAGAGAGGCTACTTTGTCGTTGTTACGTCACTTGTCTGATTGCCATCATAAGGTTTCTCTTTCGAAGTTGCAATATTGTCGACAAGAAGTTACCTACTTAGGTCACCTCTTATCGAAGGAGGGAAGGAAACTGACCCCAGAAAGAATTCAAGCCATTGCGAAAATGAGTGTGCCTACGACACAGAGAGAAGTGCGTGCTTTCCTAGGTATTACGTTGTACTGTAGACAGTGGATCCCTAATTTTTCGTTGCTTGCGAAGCCTTTGATAGCTCTTACTGTTAAGGATACTCCAAATCCTATTCCTTGGATTGACGAATGTCAAAAGAGCTTTTCAGAATTACGAGATGCGTTGTGTTCGGCTCCTGTGTTGGGTACCCCCGACTACAGTAAGCCTTTCACATTGTATGCCCACGAGAGAGAGGGATGTGCATTGTCAGTGTTGACTCAACAGTTTGGCGATAAGCAGCATCCATGTGCTTATTTTTCGTCGACTTTGGATCCGGTAGCTAGAGCATTGCCGAGTTGTCTGAGAGCTACAGCAGCAGCGGCTGTTTCGATTCGACAGTCTGCTGGTTTGGTAATGGAAAATACACTGATTGTGATGGTTCCACATGCAGTGGAGACCTTGTTGAATCGTACCAAGACACAGCACTTAACTAGTGCTCGGTTGTCGGGTTACAAATTGACCTTGTTAGCGAGTCACATGCATATAAAGAGATGCAACACGTTGAATTCAGCCACGTTGTTGCCAATTTCAGCTGAGACAGATAACGACGAACAGCATGATTGTTTCCTTAGGACTGAGGAAGAAACGAAAGGGAGTATAGACCTTAGGGATACTCCTCTTTCAGAGTGTGATGGTACTTTGTGGGTTGATGGTTCGTGTTTCAAGCTTCCGAATGGTGATACGACTGCGGCATATGCTGTTACGACTTTGCATAAGATTGTTGAAGCTGCACGTATCCCACATAATTCAGCGCAAGCAGCAGAGTTGATTGCATTAACAAGAGCATGTGTATTGGCGAAAGGAAAACGAGTGACTGTGTATACTGACAGCCAGTATGCATTTGGTGTGGCTTTTAGTTTTGGACGTTTGTGGAGAGAGTGTGGATTCCTGATTTCGCATGGGACTAAGATCCAGCATGGTCAGTTGGTGAATGAACTTCTTGAATCTCTTACTTTGCCGTTGCAAATAGCGATTGTAAAATGCAGTGCGCATAGGAAAGTCACGGATGATGTTGGTCGTGGTAATGCGTTTGCAGATGAAGTCGCGAAAGAAACTGCGAGAAATGTGATGAGTCGAACGTATGTTGCAGGTCCGGTGAGATGGGTTCCGGATGGAAGTATGTGTGAAGATACGATTGAGAGTGTGAAATCCATCCAAGCTGAAGCTACAGAGAAAGAGTTGAATTAATGGAGAGAGAGCAAGGGTAAATTGGATTCGAATGGTTGTTGGATTGATTTGTCAGAGCATCAGAGATGGTTGTTACCCGATGCGTATGTACTTCCGGTGGTTACAATGGCTCATGGATTGGCTCATATTGGCGTGAAAGGGATTTGCAAGTTGTTGGCTCCGGTATGGCAGAATGCAGGAATTCCTAAGTGTACAGAGAATCTGGTTAAGAACTGTATGGTGTATTTGATGTACAATCCTGGTAAGGGAATTCCAACTCCAGCTGGTCATTTTGCTCCTCCAACGTATCCGTTTGAGGCTTTGCAGCTAGATTTCATCCACATGGAGAGATACAACAACCTAAAGTATGTGTTAGTGGTTGTTTGCTCTTTTTCTAGATGGGTGGAAGCATACCCTTTGAAGGACAATACTGCCTTGTCCACAGCGAAAGCCCTTATTAAGGAATTCTTCCCTAGGTTTGGGTTGCCGAGAATGATCTGGAGTGACAATGGGAGTGAATTTGTGGGTCAAGTGATGAAGAGAGTATGTGATGGGTTAGGTATTCGGCAGAAGTTCCCCGCTGCAAATCACCCCCAATCAGCTGGTCTAGTCGAGTGCTATAACGGTACTCTAAAACTGAAGTTAGCCAAAATTCAAGCGAGCTCTGGTTTACAATGGGCAGATGCCTTGCCTCTAGCCCTTTTGTCCACTAGAATGACTGTGCATTCACAAATGGGTTTGAGTCCGTATGAGATCGTGTTTGGTCGCCCGGCAAACATTTGGGGAGTGCAGAGGGCGACAAAATTTAGTGAGATAGAACATCCTGTGTTGCTTGGTTACCTTACGAATTGACGGCTAAATTGCATGTTTTGCATCAACAGGTTCACGATTCATTACCACAGGCTTCTGAAGATCCAGGGCACGCCATTGAACCTGGCGCATGGGTGCTCATGAAGAATTTTCAGCGAACCAAGAACGAGCAGCCCCGCTGGACAGGACCCTACCTAGTTTTGTTATCTACCCGTTCTGCAGTTCGAGTGCACGGTAAAAAGAACTGAATCCACAGTGTACATTGCAAGAGGGCTCCTTTGCCTCTGCCGTATGATCGGTGGGTCCAGAAAGGACTTCCTGACTCTGAGACTGAGACGTGCCTCGTTTTCTGCCTTTCAGCGATGCCCGTTTGATTGGGACAAACACTGAACAAGAAAGTGATGATCTTCTCCAAGAAGCTGTGCCTCCATTGAACCGTTTGAACACTGTTGAAACTGAGCTACTTTTCCATGAACAAACATTGCCTGGCAAAGAGCGTTATAATTTGTGACCGAGAGTCGCAGGACAAATAAAAATATAAAGTTTTCTTTTTATGATTTTTGCAGGTTAAAATCTCCTCCGAGGAACTACTTTGATTTTTGTTTTTCGAACCGCCATCCCGGTTCAGCTGTAGGGTTGCGGTTGCCGAAGTCTTTGGAGTGCAAGCCGAAGACGTTAGGTTGACGGTTCTGGTTGGCCTAAGGGAGTTGCCCTGGGCTGACAGAAGCATTCCTTAGCATAGAACACCCTACCACCGCGAGCAGCAATTAGAGAGGATGGAGTTTTTCGAGATGGAGAGACCTGTTGAAAGAATAAGCTTTAAGAGCAAAATCTGTAAATTAATGACCCGAAAAAGATTTTTAATATTGTGTTTATTTATGTTGCTTAGCTTAATGATGTTTTTAATTGGATATGTGACATTCTGTTTTCAAGTGACGTTCATGCCCACTACGCAACCTATACCTCCTCCTACTATTTCTTCTCATTCTTTTCACCCTCTGCCCGACATGAAATCGTTAGAAGACTGGAATTTGCTAACAATTCATTTGTTCAACTCCTGCACCAACACCAGCTAGTAATGAACACGACTAATTGTTGGGTTTGTGGCCTCATGCCCCATACGACCGATAAAGGTATTCCGTATCTGGTTTTGCCTTTCAGCTTCAATGGTTCTATTTGGGCATACAGAACGATGTTCATTTATGCTCATAGTGTCTATCCCCAACGTTCCGTGAAAGATAGTCCGAAGAATAGTGCTCTGGCCAAGGGCATAGTCGACATGATTAGGGGAATTAGTTCCTATGAGACTATCCCGAAAGATGAGACACAAGCATACATTGGTTGGAACGTTACTGGATATGGAGTTAGTCTGAGTGTTAACCAGCGAGCGAAAAGTTCTCCACCGATTTGGATAGTGCCCCATCAGGGTCATTATTGTCTGCAGGGTAATGGCAAGAATCCGAGAGCTCAGTTAGGGAAGAGTGTTTGCACTGAGACTTATATATTTGCGTCTCAGACTTCCCCAGCGTTCTTAGCAGCTAAGGGTACCTATTTCATCTGTTACGACAAAGCGTACACATGGTTGCCCCCTGACTTCTCGGGCACATGTTTTGTTTCTTTCCTGTTGCCTTCCACTTTTACAGCTGCGGCAGATTACCATAAGACGAGAGTTGCTAGAAGTGCCTTCAGTAAGGAAGATACCGCAGGGCAAGAGGTGGGAGATTTCTTAAAGGGTTTTCTGCCGTTCTGGGAACCTATGGCTAACAGCAGGAACATTCGCCAGTTGACGAGAGTGGTTAAGTCCACCATAGTCGAAACTGCCGGTGCCCTTAGTAATCTGACTGCTGAGCTCCAGTCCGATCGACTTATGACACTTCAGAACAGAGTTGCTCTTGATGTCATACTTGCAGATAGAGGTGGAGTGTGTAAACTGAGTCAATCGAGCTGCTGCATTTTCATACCAGACAACGCTTCGACAGTCTTCCAGGCCATTTCCAAGCTACATAAGATCTCCGAGACGAGGGAGATTGGTCGTTGATGGGACGGTTTTGGGGATTGTTCTCCATGTGGGGATGGAAGATTCTGATGGTTATTGGAATGATCTTAGCTATCCTTTTCCTGTTCTGTATTTGCGTACAGTGTGCTCCTGCTATATGTGGCCTCTGTGCTACTTCGTGTGCGAGGAGACCTGTCCAGAGAGAGTTGCTAAGTACTAGGATGATGCTACAGCAACATCTTGATGATCTGATGAATATAGACCTGGATTCAGACTGACATGAGTTTGGGTTTGTTGCCTATGTAAGGGCAAAAGGAGGGTCTGTGGTTCCGTAGTTCATGGGTTCGTGGTTCGTAGATTCTGAACCCGTGCAATAAAGGTCGTCGGATATAGACGATTTGGTATCAGCGGACCGAAAATCACGAGTGCGGTGTGTTTGAGTGTTTTCGTCATAATCGATCAATGAGAACACAAACACAACGTATTCATGGATTTCGTTTGAACCCTCGGGTTCCATTTTGTGTGCGGCAGCCATTTTGTGCGGTTGCCCTCACATAGGCCGATGACTATGGCCGAACGAGTCCTTGGGACACGTACACCTTAGCTGACTCTTGTGTGACCTGGCCGAACTGACTCCCTTGCCCGTGGCTGACCTCACTGAGCCAGTTCCTTGTTAAACAGCCGGTCAGATAGAGATCAAAGAGCAGGACATTGCTGAGTTTATGGTACATGCACACACCCTTCTATCTTGCTTCTCATCTGCTTCCGTCCCTTCCTTTATGGCTTAATCACTGATTTGGGTTGAGGTCTTTATGATGGGTTTGTCCGGACTGATCGAACAGGAATATTGGAATTTGCTTGGTCATTTCTGGTGGGCTGGACAACGGAAAATGGGATTGTCGTCATGCGATATGTTTTGAAATGTCACCGTTTCATTGGTCAGTTTGTATGTAATTGATGCTAGCCAGGAATGTGATTTTTAGCATAAAAGACGATGCTCCGCTCTATGAATTTGTGCAGTCTCTAGCGAACCACCGTGTTGTGCTTCGTAGACATCTGTTCCTGGTTGCAGCCAATAAAATTTGGTCTTTGACGTCATCAAGAAGTGTCCCGTGTCTCTGTTTGCCGAGGCAGGGGAATCTGAAGACATCGGGCGTTATTCCTGGCGCCGCTGGGTTCTAAAACCCGGTTCTTCAACAGGGATAGTAGATTTGGCACATTTTAAGCAGATTATGCTGCAGAGGACGGGTTATGAGGCAAATGTGGAAGATCCATAATTATACGGAAAAATCCATTTCTGCAGAATTGCATAATTCCAGTGGTCCGAAGTTATAGTTGTAACCGTTGTAAACATATGTATCATGCCCTATAAACTATGCTGGGTCTGGAGAACACAAAATAAAACTACAATTAAATCAATATATAAATATTTTGATTGTAAAGCAACAGAGCTATGCACATTAATGCACACTAGGCCTCACTAATGTGCGGGCATTAGTTGAGTGGGATTTGTTTTTGCAACACTTTGCTTAAGCAGGGTTGGAGAATTACAAGGAACAGCACACCCCTGTCCCTACTGGTGCTTACTCAATGAGCCCGCTTTGCATCCCTGACCTTTAAAGGGGTAAGGACCACAGTGTGGTTCCGTAGTTCATGGGTCCGTGGTTCGTAGATTCTGAACCCGTGCAATAAAGGTCGTCAGATATAGACGATTTTGGTATCAGCGAACCGCAAATCACGAGTGCGGTGTGTACGAGTGTTTTCGTCATAATCGATCAATGAGAACACCACGTATTCATGGATTTCGTTTGAACCCTCGGGTTCCATTTTGTGTGCGGCAGCCATTTTGTGTGGTTGCCCTCCAAAGGCCGATGACTATGGCCGAACGAGTCCTTGGGACACGTACACCTTAGCTGACTCTTGTGTGACCTGGCAGAACTGGCTCCCTTGCCCGAGGCTGACCTCGCTGAGCCAGTTCCTTGTTAAACAGCTGGTCAGATAGAGATCAAAGAGCAGGACATTGCTGAGTTTATGGTACATGCACACACCCTTCTATCGTGCTTCTCATCTGCTTTTGTCCCTTCCTTTATGGCTTAATCACTGATTTGGGTTGAGATCTTTATGATGGGTTTGTCCGGCTTGATCGAACAGGAATATTGGAATTTGCTTGGTCATTTCTGGTGGGCTGGACAATGGAAAGTGGGATTGTCGTCATGCGATATGTTTTAAAATGTCACCGTTTTATTAGTCAGTTTGTATGTAATTGATGCTAGCTAGGAATGTGATTTTTAGCATAAAAGACGATGCTCCGCTCTATGAATTTGTGCAGTCTCTAGCGAACCACTCGTGTTGTGCTTCGTAGACATCTGTTCCTGGTTGCAGCCAATAAAATTTGGTCTTTGATGTCATCAAGAAGTGTCCCGTGTCTCTGTTTGCCGAGGCAGGGAAATCCGAAGACATCAGGCGTTATCCCTGGCGCCGCTGGGTTCTAAAACCCGGTTCTTCAGTTGGCGCCCAACGTTGGGCGACTTCAGCGGTACCGGTCCAAGCCCGAAGATCGTGAAGAGTTTTGTGTGGAAATTCTGGAGGAAGGCCTGCCACTTCATCGACCCCTGTATGTCGTCGTGGTCCGAAAGTCTTTGCTGCGAGGTTCCCCGCTTTCCGACGGCTACGAAGGACTGCTGCCCTGACTGTCGCCCTGTCTTGGAGCCGTTAGATGATTTGTAGAGCGAGACAATAGACGGGTATTCTGGTGACGCCATCGACATTTCAGTTAAGTATGAGTGGAGCGTCTCCCAGTCCTTAGTTTTGTTTGGGTATCCTTCAGGATCGCTTTGATTTGGTACCTGCAGGCCCCAAAGCCGAGGGATTCGTGTATTCACGAGATTATCGTTTTGAAATTTCCCTTGAAGTTTGAAGCTAGACTAGTGAGCGAAGATGCCTGGTTTTAGCAGACTTGGAAAGATATTTGGTTTTGGTTGTACTAGGGATTCCTGATTGGAGGATTCGTGTCCGGTTCCTCCGATTGGAACTCCGACCTATGAGCTCTACGTAAAACATGGAGTGGGCCCCATCGCGTATAATGAAAGATGGGTTAAATATACCAGGAAAGACGGTGTCCTACAGTGGCCCCGTTATGGTAGCTTTGAAACAGAGATTTTAGATAATCTCGAAGTTAAAATGTTCAAGAAGAAAGCCCGGCCGGCAATGTTTAAATCTTTCCGCATACAGAAAGAAATTAAGTTAGCGAAGAAAAATAAACGAGAACGAGGTATGTCAATGGTGCAAGCTGCTATACAGTTTAGGGATCATGAAGAAGAACAAGAAAGCGAACAGATGCTTAGGCAGCGTGAACTAGCGGTAGACAAGTGCTACCCAGCTTTGCCGCCTCAACAACAAGAAGAGAAGAAAGATCTTGTGAAAGATCCTTTAATGTTGCACCTATTGAGTTTGCCACCCCCTTATGCACAGAATGCTACGGCACCGCCACAAGCTGTAGTTGCGCAACCTCAGGTTGCTTTGCCACCTGTGATTCCTCAACAGCCAGCTCCTCTTCCGTTGGCTCCTATTCCTTTGGTGCAGCCTTCTCAAGGGCCGCCGCCTTTGCTACTTCCTTCATCTGCTACCCCTATGCCTGCCTTGTCTGCTCCTTCTGTTACTGTTCCGACTTTGGCTTCTTCTCATTCTGCTCCATCTCCTGTTCTTTTGTCAACTTCTCCTTCTGCTCGACAGAGAATGACTGATGCGGTTGCTAGTATCTTTTCTCCTCTGTTGGATTCGTTGGGTATGTCTCCTGTTGTAGAGCGTAAGCAATTGCGTAGCCAATTGCCTGGTCCTGATGAAAGGACGGTGTTAGATCACTTAGCGCGTAAATGGATTACGTATCCTTCGCATTATGATCTTGAGGGTGTTATGGATGTTTTCCATCAATGGGAAGCACCGAAACAACAATACGTTTTTGATATGATGTGTTCTTTCCTTCGTGAACAATGGGAAGATGGTGAGGTAGGACAGACTCCGCCTGAGTTGTACCGTATACGTTCTGAGTTTGCGAAAGGGACTGTTGTGGGCCCCGAGGTTGAGAAAGCAGTTGTGACGTTGTTGTAGTTTAGGAGTGAATCTCCTTCTCAGCGAATGTTTGAGCCTGATTCGTCGGTTAGGAGGAAGGCGCGTCAATATCCGATGCGTGAGGTTCCTCCAGTTTGGAGACCAGGTGATGCAGCTGTTAATCCAGCTATTCCGCCACATTTTCAGCGAGTCTGGGTACATGTTCCTTGGAAGCGTGCTGACGTCTTAGCTCTTAAGCAGACTTTGCCTGATCCGCGCAAAAATCCAGCAGGGTTTTATAAGGAGCTATCTCAAACTGCAGATTTGTGTATCATGAATCTGGCTGATATAGACTTGTTGTTTGGGAATGTTGTTCCACAGCCTATTTGGGGAAAGATTCGTCACACGGATCATGCGCAGGAATTAGGTGATACATGGAATAATCTTAGAGCTGCAGATGATAGATAAGTAGGTGGCGCTAAGCCTGAAGATATAATTGCTGAACTCCCTGGTAGAATAATTGATTATATGAAGACTTTGATGCCCGCTTTGCGAGTTAATTGGGACAAATTGTCTGCATGCAAACAGAAGAAAGACGAAACTGTGTCCGACTTTTTCACGCGATTTGAAGAGACATTTGTAGACCACAGTTGTCAAGACATGAGCACAGAAGGTGGTCAACGGTTGTTCGTTGGCAAATTTGTTCATGATTTGCTTCCCGAATTGTGTACTAAGTTGAAGGATTCTGAGAGTGCTTGGGCTGTTTCTACCTCAGCGCAGATTTTGGCTACTGCTCAGTACTATGAGAATAGAAACAAGGATGAGATAGAGAAATCGGATAGGAAGACTAAGGAATTGAAGACTAAAGTTCTTCTACAACAAGCTTATCCGCCTCGTAATAATCAGCGTGATTATCAGCAACATCAACAATATCAGAGAAACTCGCAAAGATTCGAGTCTTCTCAAAAGCGTTTTCCTGTACGTCCTAATCAGTGTGCGTATTGCAAAGAAGAAGGTCATTTCAAGAGTAGTTGTCCGGTTCTGTAACAGCGCACGAATGAGGCTTTTGGTGTGAGAGGTCGAGGTGTTCAACAAGCTCCTAGAGGTAGAGGTCGTGGTCAGAATGCGTGTTCTTTGCCTCCACAGAATTCTATGAATAGTTTTGATCAGCAGAATGGTGCGTCTGGTAGGACGGCACAGTACTATGCGGACGATTACTATATTGAAGGTGAGGATATGGATGGTAATGATTGCTAGGACAGCCATAGACAAAGAGAGGGAGTTGTTTCAGTTCCAGTAGATCAGAGTGGACCCTATGTTGAAGTGATTGCATCAGGTGTGTCAGAGCCTTTTCTGTTGGATACTGGTGCTGCGAAGAGTTCTATTATGCACTCTAAACTCCCTGGCGCACCTTTGTCTGGTTTAAAGAATGTTTCAGTAGGTTTTTCTGGCGCCCCGGTTACGAATCTGATTTCGAGTCCGTTGTCTATTTCTGTTGGACCTTGTGAATTCGAAGCACCCCTCATTCTGACGACTGGTTGTGGTGAGAACCTGTTGGGATTGGACTTGTTAAAAAGATTGTATACGACGCTATATTGTTCTCCGTCAGGAGTACAGCTTACATTGGGTAAGAGAGTGATCTCTCTGATGTACTTGTCTAAAGATCAACTTCCAGCTGAATTGTCTTCTCTCCCTGATTCTCTTTGGGCTACTGGTCCGAACGATGTGGGTCTTCTAGAGATTCTGCCATATGTTGTGACGTTGAAAGCATATGCGAGATTTCCACGCATTCCACAATACAGGCTCTCTAGTGATGGTGAAAGAGCACTTTTGGCGATCATCTATGATCTAATTTAGAAAGGTGTGATTGAGGAAACGAGAGGTAACATGTGCAATAGTCCGGTTTTGCCTGTTCTGAAGAGAACTGATTCTTCACAACCTCCTGTATATAGGTTTGTGATCGATCTCCACGAGGTGAATAAGATTGTAGTTCCGCAATTTCCTGTTGTGCCTGATATCACCGCTTTACTGACTTTGATCCCGGCTACAGCCACATGGTTTTCGGTGATTGACTTGAAGAATGCTTTCTTCAGCATCCCAATTGACGTAGAAAGTAGAGATATCTTTGGCTTCTCTTTAGGAGGACGAAGTTTCCGCTTTAAGCACGCTCCTCAAGGCTATTGTGAGAGTCCATCGATCTATAGTCAAGCTTTGAAAACACAACTTGATTTGTTGGTTTTACCTGATGGTGCTGCTCTTATTCAGTATGTTGACGATCTGTTAGTTGCTGCTGACAATGAAGAGATTTGTAGAGAGGCTACTTTGTCGTTGTTACGTCACTTGTCTGATTGCCATCATAAGGTTTCTCTTTCGAAGTTGCAATATTGTCGACAAGAAGTTACCTACTTAGGTCACCTCTTATCGAAGGAGGGAAGGAAACTGACCCCAGAAAGAATTCAAGCCATTGCGGAAATGAGTGTGCCTACGACACAGAGAGAAGTGCGTGCTTTCCTAGGTATTACGTCGTACTGTAGACAGTGGATCCCTAATTTTTCGTTGCTTGCGAAGCCTTTGATAGCTCTTACTGTTAAGGATACTCCAAATCCTATTCCTTGGATTGACGAATGTCAAAAGAGCTTTTCAGAATTACGAGATGCGTTGTGTTCGGCTCCTGTTTTGGGTACCCCCGACTACAGTAAGCCTTTCACATTGTATGCCCACGAGAGAGAGGGATGTGCATTGTCAGTGTTGACTCAACAGTTTGGCGATAAGCAGCATCCATGTGCTTATTTTTCGTCGACTTTGGATCCGGTAGCTAGAGCATTGCCGAGTTGTCTGAGAGCTACAGCAGCAGCGGCTGTTTCGATTCGACAGTCTGCTGGTTTGGTAATGGAAAATACACTGATTGTGATGGTTCCACATGCAGTGGAGACCTTGTTGAATCGTACCAAGACACAGCACTTAACTAGTGCTCGGTTGTCGGGTTACAAATTGACCTTGTTAGCGAGTCACATGCATATAAAGAGATGTAACACGTTGAATTCAGCCACGTTGTTGCCAATTTCAGCTGAGACAGATAACGGCGAACAGCATGATTGTTTCCTTAGGACTGAGGAAGAAACGAAAGGGAGTATAGACCTTAGGGATACTCCTCTTTCAGAGTGTGATGGTACTTTGTGGGTTGATGGTTCATGTTTCAAGCTTCCGAATGGTGATACGACTGCGGCATATGCTGTTACGACTTTGCATAAGATTGTTGAAGCTGCACGTATCCCACATAATTCAGCGCAAGCAGCAGAGTTGATTGCATTAACAAGAGCATGTGTATTGGCGAAAGGAAAACGAGTGACTGTGTATACTGACAGCCAGTATGCATTTGGTGTGGCTTTTAGTTTTGGACGTTTGTGGAGAGAGTGTGGATTCCTGATTTCGCATGGGACTAAGATCCAGCATGGTCAGTTGGTGAATGAACTTCTTGAATCTCTTACTTTGCCGTTGCAAATAGCGATTGTAAAATGCAGTGCGCATAGGAAAGTCACGGATGATGTTGGTCGTGGTAATGCGTTTGCAGATGAAGTCGCGAAAGAAACTGCGAGAAATGTGATGAGTCGAACGTATGTTGCAGGTCCGGTGAGATGGGTTCCGGATGGAAGTATGTGTGAAGATACGATTGAGAGTGTGAAATCCATCCAAGCTGAAGCTACAGAGAAAGAGTTGAATTAATGGAGAGAGAGCAAGGGTAAATTGGATTCGAATGGTTGTTGGATTGATTTGTCAGAGCATCAGAGATGGTTGTTACCCGATGCGTATGTACTTCCAGTGGTTACAATGGCTCATGGATTGGCTCATATTGGCGTGAAAGGGATTTGCAAGTTGTTGGCTCCGGTTTGGCAGAATGCAGGAATTCCTAAGTGTACAGAGAATCTGGTTAAGAACTGTATGGTGTATTTGATGTACAATCCTGGTAAGGGAATTCCAACTCCAGCTGGTCATTTTGCTCCTCCAACGTATCCGTTTGAGGCTTTGCAGCTAGATTTCATCCACATGGAGAGATACAACAACCTAAAGTATGTGTTAGTGGTTGTTTGCTCTTTTTCTAGATGGGTGGAAGCATACCCTTTGAAGGACAATACTGCCTTGTCCACAGCGAAAGCCCTTATTAAGGAATTCTTCCCTAGGTTTGGGTTGCCGAGAATGATCTGGAGTGACAATGGGAGTGAATTTGTGGGTCAAGTGATGAAGAGTGTATGTGATGGGTTAGGTATTCGGCAGAAGTTCCCCGCTGCAAATCACCCCCAATCAGCTGGTCTAGTCGAGTGCTATAACGGCACTCTAAAACTGAAGTTAGCCAAAATTCAAGCGAGCTCTGGTTTACAATGGGCAGATGCCTTGCCTCTAGCCCTTTTGTCCACTAGAATGACTGTGCATTCACAAATGGGTTTGAGTCCGTATGAGATCGTGTTTGGTCGCCCGGCAAACATTTGGGGAGTGCAGAGGCCGACAAAATTTAGTGAGATAGAACATCCTGTGTTGCTTGATTACCTTACGAATTGACGGCTAAATTGCATGTTTTGCATCAACAGGTTCACGATTCATTACCACAGGCTTCTGAAGATCCAGGGCACGCCATTGAACCTGGCGCGTGGGTGCTCATGAAGAATTTTCAGCGAACCAAGAACGAGCAGCCCCGCTGGACAGGACCCTACCTAGTTTTGTTATCTACCCGTTCTGCAGTTCGAGTGCACGGTAAAAAGAACTGAATCCACAGTGTACATTGCAAGAGGGCTCCTTTGCCTCTGCCGTATGATCGGTGGGTCCAGAAAGGACTTCCTGACTCTGAGACTGAGACGTGCCTCGTTTTCTGCCTTTCAGCGATGCCCGTTTGATTGGGACAAACACTGAACAAGAAAGTGATGATCGGAGGAGCTTCGCCGGCGATCAAGATGGCCGCGTGAGCTCGGAGCTCCGAAGACCTCCCGATCCTCCGCAATAATCCTGATGCCTATCCTGTCCCACAAATAGTGGGAATCGATTGCTGAGTGGGTCCTGATGCGGCGCCCGCTTTCGGAGTGAAAATCGGACATTCCTGGACCCAGTTAGCTCGACGGACCTTGGTGGCTCCGCCCGTGACGCTGGTCTACCGTTGTGGTGTACAGCGGTGCTCCCATGTGGGCGCCTCTTTGTCTAGGCCGGGACCCTGCGGAGTGCGACTCCGGTATTTGAACGACCTGAGATTTGGCCGGTGTGCCGGACCCTGGTACCATCGTCGAGTGTGCGGTGCACCTCCCACTGAACTCCCTGGTCCCTGTTGATCGTCTTGCCGGCCGTGCCAACATGGCGGGCAGAGGTGACCCGGACAAAGGCAAGCCCCAGCGGGTCAACAGAAAACCTCAGTCCCAATCTATCATCCCAGAGCGCTTCTCCCAGTCGAAGGGCTCGCCGGTTCTGGCAGTTCGTCCTAAGGACCCGACTAGGGATCGATCACCGGAGGACTCTGAGATAACGCTTCGGGACGTTATGGGAGCGATCACAGGAGTTCAATCAGAAATGCATACTCTCCGAGAAGAACTGTCCAGTAAGGTCGACTCCCTGAAGATCGAGTTGAACCTCATCAGAACCGACCTCGGGAAAACCAACGACCGGGTCAAATCGCTTGACCTCAAAACGGCTAGCCTGGTCACCGATGTGTCGGACATACAGACGGAGGTGCGCGACCTGAAGCTGGCGAACGGTGCGCTGGCGCGCCGGCTGGACGAATTCGAAGGCCGTGCGCGGCGCCAGAATGTCCGCATTACTGGGGTCCCGGAGAAGGCCGAGGAGGACTCGGTGAAACTTTTTGTGGAAGACCTGGTGCTTAAGAACCTGATGCCTGGAGGCTTGAGTAAGTTCTTCTCAGTGGAGCGGGCACACAGGATACCGGGGGGGCCGCCGAAGTTGGGCGCCTTCCCTCGCCCTATTATCGCACGGCTCTTTAACTTCAGGGACAGAGACGCTATCCTGCAGGCGTCGAGGACCGCGGGCCCTCTGCGTTTCCAAAACTCCGAGGTTAATTTCTTTCCGGACTTCACCCAGGCCGTGCAGAAGAAACGTCAGAGTTTTACAGGGGTGAAACGGCGATTGAGGGAAATGGGCCTGCGGTACTCCATGCTCTACCCAGCCAAGCTCCGGATTGAACGCGACCACCGGACCTTCTTTTTTGACTTTCCTGATGAGGTGGGACACTGGCTGGACACCCTTCCCCAGGAGCGACAAGACCCGGCGGACCAGACGGGGGAGGCCACTGGAGGCGCGGAGGCACGGGAGTGATGGTTTACAATTTGACTTTCCGTTAGCTGGGTGACCGCATGGGACCTCAACTTTGGACTTTGCTGCTTCTGGTTTTGGCTCTTTTTGTCATTAATATGGGGGATGACGGGGGGCGATAGGAAGTCTCCTTTCTCCTCTGTGGACTTCTTGTAGATTAGTTAAGGGGCGACAGGCACACTGCTAGTTGGGGTGGATCATAGTCTAATGCAGGGGTGCAGGGTGGGGGGTAGTTGGGGTGTGATTTTTCAATTTCTTTTTCTGTCTTTCTCTATGTTTTGGCTGAGGGTTCCTTGTACTGTTATGTTGTGGCGGTGGGCGCCATTGCGGGGGGTGGGGAGGGGGTGGGGCTTCCTTGATGATGGGGGGTAAATCTTTAAACTTGCTGAGCTGGAATGTCAACGGGTTGGGGGACCGTATTAAGAGGGGTATCGTGTTGCAGATGCTTAAACGTTATTCGCCTGATGTCATTTTCTTGCAGGAGACCCATCTAGTGGGACACACTTGTAAAGCATTGAGCAGACGTGGGTTCAAAATGGTGGCACACTCGGGGTTCTCTTCGGGTTCTCGAGGGGTGGGCATCATGGTGCGCATGTCCCTCCCGCTGGAGGTGGAGTCGGTGACTGCGGATGAGAGAGGCAGATACGTGACTGTGGTGGGTAAATGGGAGGGCCGTACTCTGGTTTTGGTTTCAGTTTACATTCCCCCGGGGTTACAGGAAACCACCTTTAGGGACCTGGCTGCCGCCATTTTGGGTCTCCCCGAGGGCTTGTTGTTGGTGGGTGGGGACTTTAACTCTGTAGTGTCCGGAACCCTTGACCGCTTCCCATCCAGAGACCTGCGTCCTTCCCAATCCTGGTTGCCTGATTTTCTGGGTTCAATGGGGATGGTCGATTGCTGGCGGTTGATGCACCCCTCCCAGCGGCAGTACACGTTTCTCTCCGGGGCCCATGGTAGCCTGTCCAGGATAGACTACGTTCTCACCCCCGCGGCCCAGGCGCAGTCCGTATCCACGGCGCGCCTTCTAGCCAGGGGTATCTCGGACCATTCCCCAGTCTGGGTCTCCTTTGATTTCCAGATCCCTGCGTCTACGCGAGTGGCTCCCATTAACCCGTGGTATTTCCGCGATCCGAAGTCCAGATCGCTACTGACCAAAGCAATGGATCGGTACTTTGCCGAAAACACCGGCTCAGTTGCCTCAGCCGTCTCCCTCTGGGAGGCTTTCAAGACCGTGCTACGCGGCGAGGCCTTCTCCTTGATTGCGGAGGCCCGCCGCCGGCGGGATGAGGCTGTTGTTCGGCTGGAATCTGACCTGGCTGAGCTAAACTCTCAACTGGAGCTTGATCCCTCTCCTGAACTGCTTCACACGCTCACTCTTAAGCAGTCCGAACTTCGCGCGACTGCCACGGATGCGGCGAAAGCCCTGAGCAGGGAGCAACAAGGTAGAATATACGACGCGGGGGACAAGGCTGGTAAGCTTTTGGCGTGGCTGGATAGAAGGGAGCTCGCGTCCCGAGTGGTCCCAGAGTTGGTGGGAGCGGATGGTGTCACCTTGACCGACCCGGCCGCGATAGTTGGTTCCTTCGCGGACTACTTCGAGGAGGTCTACGCCTCGGCGGACCCTCTTCCGGAGTCTGCGTCGGCCTCATTTTTGGAAGACATAGAGCTTCCCTGTCTCTCGGACCTTGAGCGAGACGACATGGATCGGCCACTGACGGCGGACGAGGTGGCCTTGGCCATCAAATCCTTGCGTTCTGGCAAAGCGCCTGGACCTAACGGCATCCCGGTTGAGCTCTACAAACTCAGGGCCGACTCGCTTGCCGGGCCCTTGATGAACATGTTCCTTGAGGCCCGTGCTGTGGGTGAACTCCCCCTAGACCAGCGGTTGGCCACCATCGTGGTGATACACAAGGAGGGGAAACCGCGCGATCTTTGCCGGTCCTATCGACCCATCTCCCTTTTAAACGCTGAGCCCAAGATACTGGCCAAGATACTGGCTAACCGGCTAGTGGGCGTGATCTCGGACCTGGTCCATCCAGACCAGTCCGGTTTCATTCCGCACCGGAATACGGCGCTCAACCTGAGACGGCTTCACGCAGTGATGGCACGTGTGCACCTGATTCGTGAGCCTGCTGTCCTCGCTTCTCTCGACGCCACTATGGCTTTCGACTCGTTGGAGTGGAATTACCTGTGGGCAGTATTGGCCAAGTTGGGGTTTGGACCCGCCTTTATTGGCTGGGTCCGACTGTTGTATTCTGCACCTCTGGCCAACGTGGCGGTTAACGGTTGGCTGTCGGCCTCTTTTGCACTACGCAGGGGCACTAGACAGGGTTGCCCGCTTTCCCCGCTCCTCTTTGCTCTGGCACTTGAACCACTGGCGGCGTGGATCAGAACGCACCCCGATATCTCTGGTATACCGTGGTCCCCGGGATTTGAGGACCGGGTGTCGCTCTATGCTGACGACATCCTGCTATACCTCACTTCTCCCTGCCATTCCCTCATAGTGGTTTTCGACCTCTTGGGGACATTTGGGGCCCACTCGGGCCTGGTAATCAACTGGACTAAGTCCTCGCTGTACGTATTATCCGGAGATACGCCGCGTCTCCCCCGGGGGTGCTCAATCCAGGTGGCCCAACAGGGCTTCCGGTATTTGGGCATCTATGTGTCGCGGGACTCCCGAGCCCGCTATTCGCACAACCTCCTTCCACCGTTGGAGCGGCTGCGCCGGGACGTTGAGGGCTGGCGGAAGTTGCCGATATCCCTTATGGGCAGGGCGGCCCTTTTTAAAATGATGGCGTTACCTCGTTTTCTGTATGCCCTGCAGAACACCCAGGACCCGGTGCCAGCTAAATACTTTGTGCAAATCGAATCTCTCCAGCGAGCGTTACTGTGGGACGGCAGGCCGCGGATTGCGCTGGCCAAGCTGACTATACCGAGTTACGATGGGGGTATCGCGTTGCCCGATGTGCGGCGATATTACTGGGCGTCCCAACTTGCGATCAATCACGGCCTCTACGGACCGGCGGTTAACCCAGGCTATGCTATGGATCGATGGCTCGTGGGAGACGGGAATTACTATAGAGCATTGTACTCTAGGTCTCTGGATTGGAAGCTTACGGGTCCCACTAAGACTATGGTCCAAATTTGGCGCACAGTTACTAAGACGTTGGGCTGGCACAATAGGGTTACCATGGCTACCCCGCTGTTTGATTCGGATGTGTTGGGGAAGTTGTGGCATACGAAGGGCTTCGACAGGTGGGACACTATCGGGATATCCAAGGTTGGGGACATGGTGGCCAGGGGTGGGGTCAAGTCATTCGAAGTGCTTCAATCAGAGTACCAATTGGCGGCGACGGAATATTTCCGGCACGCTCAGCTTAGCCATGCTCTTTCCCCCTATGTGTCGGGGGCGGAAGCGATCCCTGAGTCATCTCCCCTGGAAGATCGGGTGTTGGACGGCCACATGCCGGATAGTGCTTTCTCCCTGACCTACAAAAAACTTATTAATGTGAGAGTTGACTTGCTGGTACGCTTGAGAGAGCTTTGGGTGCATGATGGAATTGAGGTGGATGACGAGGAGTGGCAATCGGCGATTTCCTCTCCCAGGGAAGTGGCAATTTCGGCGCGTCTCCGCCTGGTGCAGCTGAAGATACTGCACAGGGTGTATGTTACCGGTCCCAGACTAATACATATGGGGCTGTCTACAGATGGTATGTGTCGGAGGGGATGTGGAATGCTTGGGACCTTCCTCCACATTATATGGGAATGCCCTCGTGTGACCCACTACTGGACGCGTGTGCATGCTGTGATGGAAGAAGTGACTGGTGTGACCCTGCCGGCTGAGGCCCGGAGATGCCTCCTTAACATCTGGGGCCCGACTGATTATAGTGTTGCGCAGACCCGATGGGTCACCCTGGGTAACATGGTGGCCAAAAGAGATATCGCCCAGAAATGGGGTGCGCCGGCTCCCCCCTCGCTCAGCCTAGGGGAGTCGAATATGGACTGGTGCATGCTGCGCGAGAAGACGGTGTATGTGGCCAGGGGTAAGCCTAGAATGTGGATGTCTGTGTGGGGTGCCTGGAACTCCTATAGGGGAGACATCTGCGACCCCCCCGTGGAACCCGATATTGAAGCCCTGTCTTCTCCGTAGTACCCCATGCCCGGGACTCCACTGTATGTCTCCTGCTGCACTACCCCCCACGTCTCTCACGGTAGTCATTCCTATTGTGCGTATTCTTGGGTGTTGAGCCTCCGACCCCCTCCCGCTACAAAAGCCCGCTGGATCTGTATTGTCCTCAGCCTTCTTCTCTTTCTCTTCCTCCTTCTATTGTGCCTCTGGCACAACTTTCTTCTGGCCCTTTTTTCTGGGCCTTTCTACCTCATGGTTTATTTATTTTTGAGTTCGTTCTTATTTAAAAATTAAACCTGATCGCGTCTGCTCATGGTGTTGTGCACGACCTTTCCTGTTGACTTCATGCTGCCTGGCCTCCGGGATGTATGGCTGAATAGCGGTGTACTTTTTTCTATCAATAAAGGTTTTCCAAAAAAAAAAAAAAAAAAAAAAAAGTGATGATCTTCTCCAAGAAGCTGTGCCTCCATTGAACCGTTTGAACACTGTTGAACCTGAGCTACTTTTCCATGAACAAACATTGCCTGGCAAAGAGCGTTATAATTTGTGACCGAGAGTCGCAGGACAAATAAAAATATAAAGTTTTCTTTTTATGATTTTTGCAGGTTAAAATCTCCTCCGAGGAACTACTTTGATTTTTGTTTTTCGAACCGCCATCCCGGTTCAGCTGTAGGGTTGCGGTTGCCGAAGTCTTTGGAGTGCAAGCCGAAGACGTTAGGTTGACGGTTCTGGTTGGCCTAAGGGAGTTGCCCTGGGCTGACAGAAGCATTCCTTAGCATAGAACACCCTACCACCGCGAGCAGCAATTAGAGAGGATGGAGTTTTTCGAGATGGAGAGACCTGTTGAAAGAATAAGCTTTAAGAGCAAAATCTGTAAATTAATGACCCGAAAAAGATTTTTAATATTGTGTTTATTTATGTTGCTTAGCTTAATGATGTTTTTAATTGGATATGTGACATTCTGTTTTCAAGTGACGTTCATGCCCACTACGCAACCTATACCTCCTCCTACTATTTCTTCTCATTCTTTTCACCCTCTGCCCGACATGAAATCGTTAGAAGACTGGAATTTGCTAACAATTCATTTGTTCAACTCCTGCACCAACACCAGCTAGTAATGAACACGACTAATTGTTGGGTTTGTGGCCTCATGCCCCATACGACCGATAAAGGTATTCCGTATCTGGTTTTGCCTTTCAGCTTCAATGGTTCTATTTGGGCATACAGAACGATGTTCATTTATGCTCATAGTGTCTATCCCCAACGTTCCGTGAAAGATAGTCCGAAGAATAGTGCTCTGGCCAAGGGCATAGTCGACATGATTAGGGGAATTAGTTCCTATGAGACTATCCCGAAAGATGAGACACAAGCATACATTGGTTGGAACGTTACTGGATATGGAGTTAGTCTGAGTGTTAACCAGCGAGCGAAAAGTTCTCCACCGATTTGGATAGTGCCCCATCAGGGTCATTATTGTCTGCAGGGTAATGGCAAGAATCCGAGAGCTCAGTTAGGGAAGAGTGTTTGCACTGAGACTTATATATTTGCGTCTCAGACTTCCCCAGCGTTCTTAGCAGCTAAGGGTACCTATTTCATCTGTTACGACAAAGCGTACACATGGTTGCCCCCTGACTTCTCGGGCATATGTTTTGTTTCTTTCCTGTTGCCTCCCACTTTTACAGCTGCGGCAGATTACCATAAGACGAGAGTTGCTAGAAGTGCCTTCAGTAAGGAAGATACCGCAGGGCAAGAGGTGGGAGATTTCTTAAAGGGTTTTCTGCCGTTCTGGGAACCTATGGCTAACAGCAGGAACATTCGCCAGTTGACGAGAGTGGTTAAGTCCACCATAGTCGAAACTGCCGGAGCCCTTAGTAATCTGACTGCTGAGCTCCAGTCCGATCGACTTATGACACTTCAGAACAGAGTTGCTCTTGATGTCATACTTGCAGATAGAGGTGGAGTGTGTAAACTGATTCAATCGAGCTGCTGCATTTTCATACCAGACAACGCTTCGACAGTCTTCCAGGCCATTTCCAAGCTACATAAGATCTCCGAGACGAGGGAGATTGGTCGTTGATGGGACGGTTTTGGGGATTGTTCTCCATGTGGGGATGGAATATTCTGATGGTTATTGGAATGATCTTAGCTATCCTTTTCCTGTTCTGTATTTGCGTACAGTGTGCTCCTGCTATATGTGGCCTCTGTGCTACTTCGTGTGCGAGGAGACCTGTCCAGAGAGAGTTGCTAAGTACTAGGATGATGCTACAGCAACATCTTGATGATCTGATGAATATAGACCTGGATTCAGACTGACATGAGTTTGGGTTTGTTGCCTATGTAAGGGCAAAAGGAGGGTCTGTGGTTCCGTAGTTCATGGGTTCGTGGTTCGTAGATTCTGAACCCGTGCAATAAAGGTCGTCGGATATAGACGATTTGGTATCAGCGGACCGAAAATCACGAGTGCGGTGTGTTTGAGTGTTTTCGTCATAATCGATCAATGAGAACACAAACACAACGTATTCATGGATTTCGTTTGAACCCTCGGGTTCCATTTTGTGTGCGGCAGCCATTTTGTGCGGTTGCCCTCACATAGGCCGATGACTATGGCCGAACGAGTCCTTGGGACACGTACACCTTAGCTGACTCTTGTGTGACCTGGCCGAACTGACTCCCTTGCCCGTGGCTGACCTCACTGAGCCAGTTCCTTGTTAAACAGCCGGTCAGATAGAGATCAAAGAGCAGGACATTGCTGAGTTTATGGTACATGCACACACCCTTCTATCTTGCTTCTCATCTGCTTCCGTCCCTTCCTTTATGGCTTAATCACTGATTTGGGTTGAGGTCTTTATGATGGGTTTGTCCGGACTGATCGAACAGGAATATTGGAATTTGCTTGGTCATTTCTGGTGGGCAGGACAACGGAAAATGGGATTGTCGTCATGCGATATGTTTTGAAATGTCACCGTTTCATTGGTCAGTTTGTATGTAATTGATGCTAGCCAGGAATGTGATTTTTAGCATAAAAGACGATGCTCCGCTCTATGAATTTGTGCAGTCTCTAGCGAACCACCGTGTTGTGCTTCGTAGACATCTGTTCCTGGTTGCAGCCAATAAAATTTGGTCTTTGACGTCATCAAGAAGTGTCCCGTGTCTCTGTTTGCCGAGGCAGGGGAATCTGAAGACATCGGGCGTTATTCCTGGCGCCGCTGGGTTCTAAAACCCGGTTCTTCAACAGGGATAGTAGATTTGGCACATTTTAAACAGCCATCAAAATAGGCAACTTAATGTGGGCATCCGTGGCAGTCGCGGATTTAATAAGGGGGCAAAGGAGCCTCAGCCCACCCCAAGCCTTTTTTTTGTGTTTGGAGTCACCCAATGAATCCTGGCACACTGTGATGGTTTGTAGATGACAAATGAAACAAGAACAAATTGCATAATTTTATGATTTAAATAAAAGCCATTTGTTTGCAAAAGTGGTGGGTCCAGTCCTCATTCTAGAGGCTTTTAGTTCTGCAAAATAATTATTTGGATGGATAATAAACACACTCTAATTTACTGTATTTGCCTTGTGGGTTCCCCACTGCATGTAAAGGGCAATGGCAGGGTCAGTATCTGGCAGCCAGCAGAGAAGGCCAGTACTGTCTGAAAGAGGACTAAAGTGCAACAGATGCAGTGTCTCTGGGACCAACCTGCTGCTGCTTTGCGGCGAAGGAAGAACCTCGGGGAATGAGTCAAGCAAATATCCTTTCAAGTAGGTTACAATCAGGGCTACCGAATTTATACAGCAGGGTTGAGTAAATTATGTGGCAAGAGGTGACAAATTATGATGTGTCATGAGGCACATTTTGTGATAGTATTACTTCATTATTTTGTCATTTATACACTTGTAAACACTGTCTGAGCATTGGTTGCACGCACCTCATTGGCATCAGTTTAAGGCCCGAATATAGCAATATTCAACAGAAAAGAGCCTTCCACAGCAACACATGTTGCTTAATTTTTGTAGCCTTTGTACCGTTAGCAGATTATGCAACAGATGATGGATTGTGTGGTAAATGTAGCAGTTCTATAATTATGAAAAAAACGCAGCAGCCCCCAAATCTCTTTATCCCTGTGGCCTTGGTTGTAATAAGCACAGAGCAGGACTGGGGGAATGGAAAAAGGGTCTCGGCCCTGGATGTCTAGAGAACTGGGGATCTTGAGGTCAGAGGGAGAAAGGATGAGGGGTGCATACATGCCAACATTTTAGAACAGAAAAGCGGGAGATTTAGAAAAAAATCGGGGGAATGTATTTTCCCCAGTGACTTCTTTTGAAGCAGAGGCAATTTAAAGCCATTTTTGTCTCAAAAAATCGAGTCGCCCTCCTGATTGGAGTCTATTGGCATATATTGTGGTGGTGGACACCAGGGGGAGTGTCTGCAACCACCATGGCATTCATGGGCAGGAAAATAAAGCATTGGCCTCTACACAGTGGGATTACAGTCCCTGCATTTTAAGACCATTGTGTTTTTTTCGATTTCTGAAACTTATGCTCACTTATGGATAATGTTAAAAAAAATAATGTGAATGCCAAGGGGGGGCACAGAAAAAACGCACCAGCTTTGCATACACTATGCATTCAAATCATCCATCGATCCAGCAGAAGAACCTTAGGCGTCGAGATCCCACCTTGAAGAAATCTTTAAGTATGGTTTGAGGGCCTCCAGCAGGGAAGTGGGGGCCAGGGCCTCAGCTAACCCAGTCGGCTGGCAGGCTGCCCACCAAACTACAAATGAGACCCAAAGCCCTTTGATACATTTTGCTCCATCAGTGCCAATTTACCATCCTGCTACTTCACTGTCTACTCTCTCTTTATCTTCTAATCAGAAGTGGGGGAGATGGAAAGGGAGATCCTTTCAGTTTCCAAAATGCATATACTAATCAGAGGAGAAAGGATCACTTGTCCTGTACAACCTTAGGTCTGCAGGAGAAACGGCCGAACGTCCCAAAGTAAAAGACCCTCATGCACGTGATGGGTATGGTGGTATTCAAGCGGTATATCTTCGTTCTCCGCTGTTCAATCACGTGTGTGCATAATCATTAGGTCGATGAGTTATGCAGCCTCCACCAGGAGGTTCTTACCCAAGGTTGGAACAGTAGTGAGCCAGTGATAGGGGATCTTAAAAAGCCCGGAAAACCAGTCGAATAAGTTTATTAGGTCTGGGTTCGGGTCTGGGTAACTCTGAAAAAGTGCATCTTATGATTTGTTTATGAGTCGTAGATGCACTTAAAGTAATAGAATAAAATATTGTGAGGGAGAGTAAAAGTTGGTCGACATGTTTCTGCCTTGTCCGCCTTAATTAGGACTTACGGGCATTCCTCAGGACCGTTATGTGAATAACGTGAGGGGAAATGGGAGTAAAGTGCTCTCAAAAAAAGTGATTAGAAAATAGGAAATTTGACCTGTTTCCTTGTGATAAAGGTCTCAGTGTACCTGTAAAAAAGATAACACAAATTCTTTCAACATACAGGGGGGGGGGATTTTCAAAGGGACATGTACCAAGCAGAAATCTGCTTAACAAGTCTAGCTATTTTGTAGACTATTTCACAACTAAAAAATGGCAATACTTCATAAACCAACAATATAGTATGGCAATGTCAACTCTCTCATCTCACACTCCACACTCGTGCAGAGGGCTATAGAAAGAATTTGTGTGCATGAGGGTCTTTTACTTTGGGACGCTCGGCCGTTTCTCCTGCAGACCTAAGGTTGTACAGGACAAGTGATCCTTACTCCTCTGATTAGTATACTCTCTCTTTATGCA
>NW_028248334.1:0-121545 GCF_964263255.1 Lissotriton vulgaris | reverse complement strand
TAAGGATGAGGTCTTCACCTACTGATAAAATTCACAAAACATAATAAAATGCATCGTGTCCTGAACAGAAAAGTTGTCACATTTGCAAGGTTGACTATTTTCTGGTTTCCCCCAGGTTGGGAAGTCCCCCAAAGTAAAATGTATTAGATTAAAACGAAACTTTGTCAGGAGCTGTCTATGAAAGGGACGGTTAACTATTTTCAAATAGGGCTCAATGGAGGGAGATGTTAATAACAGGAAATTGGCTCTCACGGTCACTTTCTTCAATTCCTGCTCCTCACGTTCGACACTAACCATGTTAAAAAAATGCGTCTTTCTCCAACTGACATCCTCCCTTCTAATACAATTAGGGGTAGTATAAATCTCAGGGCGCCCTAGCTTTGTGAATATTGTTTTCAAATACAAAAGCCAGGGAATCGTGTTCGCCCTATCCAGAGATAGACAATCCGTCAGGATCAGATGATTTAGGGTGACTTCCTGGTTTAACCAGGTTTTAACCCAGCAAGTCAGAGGTGCCAATCTAAGCTGGTCCGTCACATTCCCTAATCCTAACTCAGTGTGAACTGAGTAGGTGGGTGAAGATTGTGGCAACCCCAGCAACGATCTTAGAAACCTATTTTCACCCATTTGAATTTTTTCCAGAGATGTATAGCCCCAGATACAGGAACCATAAGTTGCTATAGCGAGGCATTTTGATTTATATATGTGAAGGAGAGCCTCAATGGGTTTTGCCCCCAACCTTTTAGCAAACCCCAAGACTGCCGAGGTATATATGATCAGAGCATTACTCATGATTTTTTTGAGGACCCTATGTCCCCCTTTGGTCGAACAATACCCCAAAGTAGGTAAACAGCGGTACCCCAGATATGACTGTGCCCTTACAATGAAAAGTTCTAATTACCCACCACCATAATATGTGATTTTTTGGTGTTTACTTTCAGGTCTAGGGACTTCATAAACTCTCCAAAAGAATCTAATAACTTCTGAAGCCCAGTGCCAGAAGAACTGCATCGTCCGCATATAGGAGTACAGGTATCAAAGATTCTCCTATATGCGGCACATCCCGTGTGGCTCCCTCTAGGAACCCCCCAAGGCACTGATGTACAAAGTAAACAATAGGGGGTCAAAATACAGCCTTGACTCACGCCCCTCATGGAGCTAAAGTGGCTTGTGCATCTTCCCCCATGGTTTACCCTCACTGTCGCTGATAAGTCGCTATGTAAAACCGCTAAAAAATTAACTAGGGCAGGGTCAACACCGATGTCCAGTAAGATTTCCCACAATTTAGCTCAATAGACTAGATCAAATGCAGAGGAAAGGTCCATAAACCCCATATATAAGGACCCTTCTTTGGCCACTGTGTAGTTGCCTATCAAGAGCTGTAGATTTAAACATTGGTTCAGGGTGCTTCTTTTTTCCCTAAACCCATATTGGAAATCAGAGAGGACCCCCCTACCATCTAACCACTCCCTGAGCCTACCCAGAATGACTCTCCCCAGGATCTTAACGGATGAGTCTATCAGGGAAATGGGTCTATAGCATGCGGGGTCCCCTCTGGCACCCTTCTTGAACACCGGGACAATAACTGATGTTGACCAAGAATCAGGGACCCCACTTTCACTGGTGGCATTAAACACATTCATTAAAATCCTTGCCCAAAATTGAGGGAAATGGCCATAGAAATCGGCCGGAACCCCATCAGGACCTGGGGCTTTATTTTTGGACATATCCCGTATAGCCTTTTCTATCTCTAAATTATTAAAGGTAATTGGGGCTCCAGGTGGATTAAGGATGGGTTCTGGTACCAATGAGGAGCAGTTCTGCTCATAGATCCCCTTAAAGAAAACAATTTTTCTTCAGGGATAACGCAATCTAGTGCTGAGGTATTATCCCCGGAGAAAAAGGGGTAGTTTACGGTTGTCCAGAATTTACTACTGTCACGTAGCACCTCCACGGAGAGGAGCTTATCCCAGGCCTCTTCCTTTATTTCTTTCTTGCGCTTCATGATTACCTTTTTGTACTCTTTCCTTAGTGCACTAATTACTCCCTTATTTCTAGGATTGCGTTTCAACTCCTCAAGGAGAGAGCGATGAGCTTGGGAACACTTTTTATCAAACCATCTTTCCACTCTAACAGATGTTTTCCCATTTTTAACTCTCAGATCTTTAGCGACCTGCTGGCAAATGGCAGCATAAGCATCAATTACTTTTGCACTTTGAGCAGTAGTGTCAAGGCAAATTGCCGAATATGCATTTGCATTACTGAAAAAATCCTCATAAAATACTTCGGGGACCACCTTCGACCATTTAAGCCTCCTACCCTGGTCTTTAACTACCAGGTGCCAAACCTCCTTCATCAATACGTCCTCTATTCTCACTCCTGCCTCTAGTTGCACCTCTAGGATAACAGTGTTCTGGTCACTGAAAGCAGATGGCACTGCTTTATATAATAAGGTACTTAATAACACCGAGTGTGTCATAAATATGTAATCGATCACGGTGCCTGGCTCTGTGCCCTTAAAAGTAACAGTCCTAGCACCCCTCTCGTTTACCTCAGGCTCGCATAAATTCATGGAGGCAAAAAATTCCTCTAGGGCATTACCATGAATATTGTGCTCAAAATGGGAATGGGCCACCCCCGGGGGTCCAAAGTCATCCTCAGTTTGGCCATGTAAGTCACATGAATGTATGTTAAAATCTCCCATTAGAATAATTTCAAAAACCGAATTGTGTTTTGCTATATAATCTGACAAAAATCTATCAAGAGTAATAATGTGCTGATTCAATAGCACACTCTGTACATTATAAAAATGTATCAAAATAATTGTTTCTTGATTAGGCATCACCCACACTACCATTACAACCTTTTTTGAGCCTGTCTCCACCTTGGTTAGAGAGCCTCTCAGTCTTAATGAGGTAAGGAGGATTCTTTTGCTCTGCCCGCCATTCCTGGGGTAGCAGGCACAACAAAACTAGTATACCCATTCAGACAGCAAGATTCTGCAGGGTCCCATGTTTCCTGCAAAGCAATAATGTCAAAATCGTTTGTATAATCCAACCATATGGGATCATTCCATTTAGCCCTGGTACCCGCATGTTCTAGCTCACCATTCTACACAATGTAACTTGCTCAGCTAGGGGCGGAATATCTTGGGATTGTGGGCTACCATCCATTAGTCAGTCAATTTCCTCTAAATCTGGCAATGGGGCAAATTGGTTATGCAAGCGTATGTCTGTCCTCCCTGCACTTCTAACATTGTACTTAGCGGAAAATGGATTGGTGGTTGTGACTACAGTGGGTATCATAGCTCCTCCAATTTTGGGATTAGGGTTAATAGTCAGGCCATTGGGAAGCACTGTAGATGTCATTAACGGCCAGATTCATGAAAGACCCGTTTTGCAAGTCTGAAATAGCGATTCATAAGGAATCGCTATTACAGACTCGCAAAACGGGATTAATGTAGGAATCGCAAAATTAAATGCGATTCCTACAGATTCCTTATTTGCGATTAGCAAATTGCTAATCGCAAATAAGGAATAACTCCCCATTCATTCCTATGAGCCAAAAGGCCCATAGGAATGAATGGGGAGTATTCCTTATTTGCGATTAGCAATTTGCTAATCGCAAATAAGATAGCGATTTGAAGGGTGCCAGGGGTGTCCAAAGGACACCCTGTAGCACCCCTTAAATGCACATTTCAACAGGTGTTGCGCACACACATGTCCAAAGGACATGTGTGTGTGTAACATGCAACTTAGAAAAATGCTTTTAAAAGCATTTTTCTAAGTTTTCGCTATTTACCACGAGGTTTGACCTCGCGGTAAATAGCGGCCGAAATTTGCGAATTCGCAATTTTAAAATGTTTCAAGAATAGCATTTAAGGAATCTCTAATAGAGATTCCTTAAATGCTATTCCTCGCAAATTTGCGAGTTTCTAAATAGTGATTTTTGCATTTGGGATGATGAATCCCAAATGCAAAAATTGCACTCGCAAAGGGCCAGATTCTCAGAATCTGGCCCTTTGCGAACGCAAATATGAATGATGAATCAGGCTGTAAATCTTTATCATTTATAGCTATGTGCACAGGGGTGAAGAAATTCCTAGAGCGCCTATTTCTGGGGGGGTAAAAATATCCCAGTGGCACCGGTCTAATACCGGGAGAGCCTTTCTCAGAGGCATCCCAGAACAATCTATGAGCTATGTTTGGTCTAACAAAGTTCACCACCACACAATCTCCTGAAATGCTTTCGGGATCATGCCCCACCCATCTCACTCTTCTAGCCATGATGACATTAGAGGCTATATCTGGTCCACCACTGCTATAGTGAGCACACCGTTTTTTTGACAATGTTAATAGCTTGTGAGATGATTCAGCCCTATTTTCAGTGAATGCAGGAACCCCTGTAAATACCGCGACTAGAGGAGCAGCATCTGGGGGCAAATCTAAATTCGTCCTAGTGTATGACCCCTGATTCATAATCTGTCCCCCATATCTACTATCTACCTCTTCCCTTCTAGCATTTCCAGAGCCTCCCCTCACAGTTCCATCTAAGGAGGAACTATCGCCTGGAATGGAAGACGCAATATTAGTAATACCATCATCACATGACATTACTAATTCACCCACTCTGTCCCGGCCCTGAGTGGGCTAAGAGTACCCACGTGACAGTTAGAACCCCCTTTCATGTCCCTCCCCTCCTTCGTGGCCTGGGAATCTTTGGCCTGCTGACCCTTATATTCTGTGATAAACATTCCAATTTGGTCACATTTTTTCTGCAGGCCATCCACACAGGTGTTTAGAGTGTCAACAATATCTTTAGCCATGCCCACCAATAGAGGTTCCAAGCGGGATATAAACATTTTTTCAACTAGAGCTTCCAAGTTGTGGATAAGATTTAAGTCACTCCCTTGTGGTCTAGATACAGGCTTTAAGGGTTTTATACATTTTCTAATATTCCTGCGCTTCCTCGTTTTTCGCGGATCGGGGAGCCCTGAAGTTCACCTTCAGCCACCGATAGGTCTATTACAGTGTCATTCTCCATTACCCCCTTGCCTGGTTCAAACCCTTTTATGGGGGTTTCTATAACTACATTAGGTTCCAGCTGTACAGTAGGCATAGGGGTGATACTACTAGTGACATCATTCTGTTCATCAGCAGGTGTAGTCAGGCCCAGTTCTATCTCGGCGTGTGCAATTTCTTTAGACAATACATCCACCCCAGATGTTAGATATGATATACTGCTCTCTGATTGTCTTGATACTTTCACTTTTTTACCTTCGGGGTCCCCATTACTTAGTTGTTTGTGCTTACCCATTTAAGATATATGGAGGGGTGGTCTGACCCGACCTCTGCTGGCCCCTGATGGCCACAGATGGCCCCGCCCTTGTCCCGGGCTTCTTCCGTGCACGACTCGTGGGGCGAGAGGCGTTCCCTGAAGATAAGGCGCCTCCTGGCGCGTGTGCTGCGTCACTCCTGCCGCATGGACCCCTGGGGCAGCTGGGTGATGTAGTTTCCCAGCTGCGTGTGGCACCGGGTGATTTGCGGCTGGTGCTGGAGCCGTTTCCCTCACGGGGGTGTCAGGAGGAAGGAGAGCGGATTTCAAAGCCGTTTCCCTCACGACTGGTGTGTGAGTATCTGAACGTGCACCCCGAGCTTTTCGGCGCTCCCTGAAGATAAGGCGCCTCCTGGCGCGTGTGCTGCATCAGTCCTGTCGCGTGGACACCCGAGGCAGCTGGGTGATGTAGTTATCCAGCTGCGTGAGGCACCGGGTGATTTGCGGCGGGTGCTGGAGCCGTTTCCCTCACGGCGGGTGTCAGGAGGAAGGAGAGCTAATTTCAAAGCCGTTTCCCTCACGGCTGGCGTGTGAGTATCTGAACGTGCCCCCTTTTGTAATGCATTTAATACATTTTTCTAAACTTGGTTTTGTTCTGCCTGTTGATTGGAGGAAGGCATTGTTCCAGCCTTCGACAGCAATGTTTGTTCTTTATTCTCCATTTAAGGTGCTTCGGTAAACGTTCCACCAGGGTGTTAAGAATTTTGGATTTCTCCTCTGGCCAGATCTATGAAGTCTATCTACCCATGTGTCCTCAAAGTAGTCTAAGAGTGGACTTAATTTAGTTTCATTTTGCTTGTAAAAGGTGCTATCAATGAAAATGCTGTAGTGTGCTGCTAGTTTTTTTATTTGATATGCAAAAGATGAATTTGTTGCATATTCTATGCTTAGGGTTGTATTTTGTAAATGTCTCCATAGGCACTAGTTAAAGTGATAATAGCAGCCTCTGATACAGGTATGGGGATGTATTTTTTAAAATACTTGAAAGCATTGCTTGTTCAAAACCAAGTATTATTTTTTCAGGGGAATAGTCATTAGTTTTTTGTTTGATTGTGTTTAATAATTCCATATATGTGGAATTAGTTTTATTTGGTAGCAGTGCATAAAGTAGCGGTATGTTGCAGTTTTGATATAGGTCATGTATCGTGTATAATTTGAAAAAAGGTTTGGGACAGATGTTAAAAGTCCCATCCATCATCCAATATTGGCTTGGATGGAGTTTTATTAGGTTAATAGCTGTGTCGTTTGTTTAAAGTTATAATTTGGTCAGGATTTAAAATGATTTCGCTATATGTTCTAGGAGGTGGAGTGGTAGTGGTAGTTGTTCTTTTGGTACGTGATGTTGTTCTTTTTAGGGAATCTATATTTGGCATTTGGGTGGTGGCTGTTTTAGGTATTTGGGGAATCTGTTCTTTTAAAATGACGCTTGTTGGTTTTTGGGAACCTGTACTCGCTTCTTTTATGTTTTCTAATGCTGCTCTAACTTCAATTTCTGTTACGTTTGGCGGGTGGTTGTATTCCCTAGGATAAAGTACTGTTGCTTCCCTAGTTGTTGCCCTTCCGTAACATTTGTTGGAGTAATATTTACAACATTTCCAATTAACTTTTCTCCCAAATTGTTTTTCTTGGGTATAAGTGTAACCCATGTAGCAGTGTAATAGTTTTCCTTTCTGGCTGGTAACAAATTCAGCTCCTTCGGTCATTTTGTTGTTTGTTATTCTATAATATATTTTATAGTTATTTAAAATATAGCTGTATGTATTTTAAGTTACACTTAAAAACATTTCTATAGTATATACTTACATTGTTGAATATTCTGTTTTTGATCATGATGTCCTTTACTGTTCAGTTGTGGCCTGTATTTTCCGTGTTTTATTTATCTGAAAAAAAAGCATTTATTTGTGTTAATTGTTCTGATATATTTTTTAGGTTGCAGTTACAGTTTTTGCTATAAGTTTTACCTTAGACTTATTAAATGTTTTTATAAAATTCTTTGGAGATACTTACTTTGTTAGTTGTATATTGGTTTTCTGAGATCTGTTCTCTGTTCTTTTTCAGTAGAGTATTATGTTTTGGTAGGAGAAAATAAAAAGTAGATATGCATTAGCAATTGGATCATGTTTGTTATTTTTTACATTTTTGCCATTAGTTTTATTTAGTTTAGTTTAGTTACTTACTTTTCTACTGAATTTTAGGTTGAATCTTGATCTTCTTGTAGCTGTAGTTGAAGTTATCCACATTATTTCCTCCTGTCGTTTTTTTTCTTGTGGTTTGTGTTTAGTGTTTAATTGTTTATATAGTGGTTTAGAGTTAGTAATTAGTTTGCTATTGGTCAATTTTTATTTGTAGTGTTTTTATTGGTTAGTTTGTATTTTTGAAAATATTACTTTCCATATAAGGCAAACGCTAATTAATATTTAGGTTACTTAATTTTATATTATTTATTTAAATAGTTTTTGTTACATTTCTATCGTTTTTAATGTTTTGTAATTGTGAAATGTAATTGTATTTATTGTATGTTATGAGAGATGTGTATTTTTGTGTTAATTTGATTTTTAAATGTTTAAAAGTATTATACATTTATAATATTTTTCGATATTTATAAATTAACAATGTTATTGTCGATAATTTTACTCTCGATATGTTTTACTTAGTTTGTATATTTTTGAGTTTTCGATATTTTAACATTTTGATATTTATGTTATCGATTTGAGTGATATCGATGTTTATGTAGGTCGATATTGTGTTTCCGATATTTTTGTATGTTTTTAGATATGTATAGGATGTCGATATTATTGTTGTCTATATTTTTGTGTCGATATTTTTGTAGGATGATATTGTGTCCTTCGATATTATGTCAGTGATTCAAATGAGGTATTTTGCATCCTGGTCTGGGGCCCAGTGGAGGGCTACATGAACTTATCCTGAACTTTGGCATGTGGACTGGACCCAATGGAGGGTAAGAAATGCCAGAATTGAATACATACCCCAGCATGCATTGTTACAACAATGATGTTATGAGCACACTAGAGGCTATTTTGAAATAAATTAAGCATTGCAGAAGGGGCTGTTTAGCGGCGAAAAAACCTATCCCCATGTCGGCCTCTGAAGAGATGCACAAAAGCATCGAAACGTGTCAGGCCAAAGGATTGAATTACTAGAAGGGATGCAAAATGCCTGGAAAATAAAGGTTGTTTTAATTACTTTTCAGCGGAGTACGGCTTCAAGCTCTGAGCAACTTTGGATACATGTTTTACACGACGGCTTCGACCGTGGAAACTACACACCACCTGTAGAGCAAAGGAATGACCGGCCGGGGGATAACGTTCCCTCTGCAACGGCGCTGAAAGTTTTGTGAAAAATTTGTGTTTTGCATCCTGGTCTGGGGCCCAATGGAGGGCTACATGAACTTATCCTGAATTGTGGCATGGGGACTGGGCCCACTCGAGTGTTAGAAAAGCCAGAATTGACAACCTCGCCAGCATGCATTGTTACAACAAAACGTGATGTCACTACCACACCGGAGGCTATTTTGAAATAAATTAAGCATTGCAGAAGGGGCTTTTTAGTGGCGAAGAATCCTCTCCCCATGTCGGCCTCTGAAGAGATGCACAAAAGCATCGGAACGCGTCAGGCCAAAGGATTGAATTGCTAGAAAGGATGCAAAATGCCTGGAAAATAAAGGTTGATTTAACTACTTTTCAGCGGACTGCGACTTCAAGCTCTGAGCAACTTTGGATACATATTTTACATGGCGGCTTCGGCCATGGAAGCTACGCACCACCTGTAGAGCAAAGGAAGGACCTTCTGGGGATAATGTTTCCTCTGCAACGTCATTGACAGTTTTGTGAAATGAAGTATTTTGCATCCTGGTCTGGGTCCCACTGGAGAGCTAAATTAACTTATCCTGAATTGTGGCATGAGGACTAGACCTAATGGAGGGTTAGAAATGCCAGAATTGACTACATCCCCCAGCATGCATTGTTACAACAAAACATGATGTCACATGCACACCGGTGGCTATTTTGAAATATATTAAGCATTGCAGAAGGGGCTGTTTAGCGGCGAACGAGCCTCTCTCCATGTCAGCCTCTGAAAAGATGCACAAAAGAATGAAAACACGTCAGGCCAAAGGATTGAGTTGCTAGAGGGGATGCAAAAATTCCTGGAAAATAAAGGTTGTTTTAACTACTCTTCAGCGGAGTGTGGCGTCAAGCTCTGAGCAACTTTGGATACATGTTTTACAAAGCTGCTGCGGCCGTGGAAGCTACGCATCACCTGTAGAGCAAAGGAAGGATCGACCGGGAGATAAAGTTCCCTCTGTAATGCCGCTGAAAGTTTAGTGAAATGAGGTATTTTGCATCCTGGTCTGGGGACCACTGGAGGGCTACATGACCTTATCCTGAATTGTAGCACGGGAACGGAAACAATGGAGGGTTAGAAATGCCAGAATTGACTACATCCCCCAGCATGCATTGTTACAACAAAATGCGATGTCACGAGCACACTGAAGGATATTTTGAAATAAATTAAGCATTGCAGAATGGGCTGTTTAGCAGCGAAGAAACCTCTCCCCATGTCGGCCTCTGAAGAGATGCACAAAAGCATCGAAACGAGTCAGGCCAAAGGAATGAATTGCAAGAGGGGATGCAAAATGCCTGGAAAATAAAGGTTGTTGTAACTACTTTTCAGCGGAGTGCGTCTTCAAGCTCTGAGGAACTTTGAAAACATGGTTTACACGGCAGCTTTGACCGTGGAACATAGGCAACACCTGTAGAGCAAAGGAAGGACCGGCTGGGGGATATCGTTCCCTCTGCAACGTGGCTGAAGATTTCGTGAAATGAGGTATTTTGCATCCTGGTCTGGGGCCCACTGGAGGGCTACATGAACTTATCCTGAATTGTGGCATGGGGACTGGACCCACTGGAGGGTAAGAAATGACAAAATTGACTAGAGTCCCCAACATGCATTGTTACAACAAAAAGTGATGTCACGAGCACACCGGAGGCTATTTTAAAATAAATTAAGCATTGCAGAAGGGGCTGTTTAGCGCCGAAGATACCTCTCCTCTTGTCAGCCTCTGACGAGATGCACAAAAGCATCGAAACGCGACAGGCCAAAGGATTGAATTGCTATAGGGGATACAAAATGCATGGAAAATAATGGTTGTTTTAACTACTTTTCAGCGGAGTGCGGCTTCAAGCTCTGAGCAACTTTGGATACATGTTTTGCAGGGTGGCTTAGGCAGTGGAAGCTAAGCACCACCTTTAGAGCAAAGGAAGGTCCAGCCGGGGCATAACGTTCCCTCGCAAAGCAGCAGAAATTTTTGTGAAATGAGGCACTTTGCACCCTGGTCTGGGAACCACTGGAGGGCTACATGAACTTATCCTGAATTGTGGCATGGGGACTGGACCCACTGGAGGATTAGAAATACTAGAATTGACTGAATCCCCCAGCATGCATTGTTACAACAAATCGTGATGTCACGAGCACACCGGAGGCTATTTTTAAATAAATTAAGCATTGCAGAAGGGGCTCTTTAGCGGCGAAGAAACCTTTCCCTCTGTCGTTCTCTAAAAAGATGCACAAAAGCATTGAAACGCGTCAGGCCAAAGGATTGAATTGCTGGAGGGGATGCAAAATGCCTAGAAAATAATGTTTTTTTAACTACTTTTCAGTGAAGTGCAGCTCGAAGCTCTGAGCAACTTTGGTTACAGGTTTTACACAGCGGCTTCAGCCGTGGAAGATATGCACCACCTGTAGAACAAAGGAAGGACCGGCTGGGGGATAACGTTCCCTTTGCAACGGCACTGAAAGTTTTGTGAAATGAGGTATTTTTGCATCCTGGTCTGGAGCCCACTGGAGGACTACATGAACTTATCCTGAATTTTGGCATGGCGACTGGACCCACTGGTGGGTTAGAAATTCCAGAATTTACTAAATCCCTCAGCATGCATTTTTACAACAAAACGTGATGTCACGAGCACACCGGAGGCTATTTTTAAATGAATTAAGCATTGCAGAAGGGGCTGTTTAGCAGTGAAAAAAACCTCTCTCAATGTCGGCCTCTGAAGAGATGTACAAAAGCATCGAAATGTATCAGGCCAAAGGATTGAATTACTAGAGGGGATACAAAATGCCTGGAAAATAAAGGTTGTTTTAACTACTTTTCACAAAGTGCAGCTTCAAGCTCTGAGAATTTTTGGATACATGTTTTACACAGCGGCTTCAGCCGTGTAAGATACGCACCACCTGTCGAGCAAAGGAAGGACCGGCCGGGGGATAAGGTTCCCTTTGCAACGGTGCTGAAAGTTTCGTGAAATTAGGTCTTTTGCATCCTGGTCTGGGGCCCACTAGAGGACTACATGAACTTATCCTGAATTGTGGCATGGGGACTGGACCCACTGGAGGGATACAAATGCCAGAATTGACTACATCCCCCAGCATGCATTGTTACAACAAAATGTGATGTCACAAGCACACTGGAGGCTATTTTAAAATAAATTAAGCCTATTAGAAGGGGCTTTTTAGCAGCAAAGAAACCTCTCCACATGTCTGCCTCTGAAGAGATGCACAAAAGGATCGAAACTCGTAAGGACAAAGGAGTGAATTGCTAGAGGGGATGCAAAAGGCCTGGACAGTAAAGGTTGTTTTAATTACTTTTCAGCGCTGTGCCGCTTCAAGCACTGAGCAACTTTGGATACATGTTTTACACAGCGGCTTCAGCCATGGAAGCTACGCACCACCTGTAGATCAAAGGAAGGACCTTCTGGGGGATAATGTTCCCTCTGCAACGGCATTGACAGTTTTGTGAAATTAAGTATTTTGCATCCTGGTCTTGGTCCCACTGGAGAGCTAACTTATCCTGAATTGTGGCATGGGGACTAGACCTAATGGAGGGTTAGAAATGCCAGAATTGACTACATCTCCCAGCATGCATTGTTACAACAAAACATGATGTCACGTGTACACCGGAGGCTATTTTGAAATATATTAAGCATTGCAGAAGGGGCTGTTTAGCGGCGAACGAGCCTCTCTCCATGTCAGCCTCTGAAAAGATGCACAAAAGAATGAAAACACGTCAGGCCAAAGGATTGAATTGCTAGAGGGGATGCAAAATTCCTGGAAAATAAAGGTTGTTTTAACTACTTTTCAGCAGGGTGTGGCGTCAAGCTCTGATCAACTTTGGATACATGTTTTACAAAGCTGCTGCGGCCGTGGAAGCTACGCACCACCTGTAGAGCAAAGGAAGGATCGACCGGGGATAAAGTTCCCTCTGTAACGGCGCTGAAAGTTTCATGAAATGAGATATTTTGCATCCTGGTCTGGGGCCCACTGGAGGGCTACATGACCTTATCCTGAAATGTAGCACGGGAATGGAAACAATGGAGGGTTAGAAATGCCAGAATTGACTACATCCCCCAGCATGCATTGTTACAACAAAATGTGATGTCACGAGCACACTGGAAGATATTTTGAAATAAATTAAGCATTGCAGAATGGGCTGTTTAGCAGCGAAGAAACCTCTCCCCATGTCGGCCTCTGAAAAGATGCACAAAAGCATCTAAACGAGTCAGGCCGAAGGAATGAATTTCAAGAGGGGATGCAAAATGCCTGGAAAATAAAGATTTTCAGAGGATTGCGGCTTCAAGCTCTGAGCAACTTTGGATACATGTTTTACATGGCAGCTTCGGTCGGGGAAACTACCCACCAACTGTAGAGCAAAGGAATGGCCAACCGGGGGATAACGTTCCCTCTGCAACAGCACTGAAAGTTTCGTGAAATGAGGTATTCTGCATCCTTGTCTGGGTCCCACTGGAGGGCTACATTAACTTATCCTGAATTGTGGCATGGGGACTGGACCCACTGGAGGGATAGAAGTGCCAGAATTGACTACAGTCCCCAGCATGCATTGTTACAACAAAACGTGATGTAACGAGCACACCGAGCGAACGAGCCTCTCTCCATGTCAGCCTCTGAAAAGATGCACAAAAGAATGAAAACGCGTCAGGCCAAAGGATTGAATTGCTAGAGGGGATGCAAAATTCCTGGAAAATAAAGGTTGTTTTAACTACTTTTCGGCAGGGTGTGGCGTCAAGCTCTGATCAACTTTGGATACATGTTTTACAAAGCTGCTGCGGCCGTGGAAGCTACGCACCACCTGTAGAGCAAAGGAAGGATCGACCGGGGGATAAAGTTCCCTCTGTAACGGCGCTGAAAGTTTCGTGAAATGAGGTATTTTACATCCTGGTCTGGGGCCCACTGGAGGGTTACATGGCCTTATCCTGAATTGTAGCACGGGAATGGAAACAATGGAGGCTTAGAAATGCCAGAATTGACTACATCCCCCAGCATGCATTGTTACAACAAAATGTGATGTCACAAGCACACTGGAGGATATTTTGAAATGAATTAAGCATTGCAGAAGGGGCTGTTTAGCGGCGAAAAAAACTATCCCCATGTCGGCCTCTGAAAAGATGCACAAAAGCATCGAAACGTGTCAGGCCAAAGGATTGAATTACTAGAGGGGATGCAAAATGCCTTGAAAATAAAGGTTGTTTTAACTACTTTTCAGCGGAGTGCGGCTTCAAGCTCTGAGCAACTTTGGATACATGTTTTACACAGCGGCTTCAGCCGTGGAAGATACGCACCACCTGTCGAGCAAAGGAAGGACCGGACCTGGGGATAAGGTTCCCTTTGCAACGGCGCTGAAAGTTTTGTGAAGTTAGATATTTTGCATCCTGGTCTGGGGCCCACTGGAGGACTACATGAACTTATCCTGAATTGTGGCATGGGGACTGGACCCACTGGAGGGTTACAAATGCCAGAATTGACTACATCCCCCAGCATGCATTGTTACAACAAAGTGTGATGTCACAAGCACACTGGAGGCTATTTTAAAATAAATTAAGCCTATTAGAAGGGCTGTTTAGCAGCGAAGAAACCTCTCTCCATGTCGGCCTCTGAAGTGTTGTGCAAAAGGATCGAAACGTGAAAGGCCAAAGGAGTGGATTGCTAGAGGGGATGCAAAAGGCCTGGACAATATAGGTTGTTTTACCTACTTTTCAGCGCTGTGCAGCTTCAAGCACTGAGCAACTTTGGATACATGTTTTACACAGCGGCTTCAGCTGTGGAAGCTACACACCACCTATAGAGCAAAGAAAGGACCGGCTGGGGGATAAAGTTCCTTCTGCAACGGCGCTGAAAGTTTTGTGAAATGAGGTCTTTTGCAACCTGGTTTGGGGCCCACTGGAGGGCTACATGAACTTATCCTGAATTGTGGCATGTGGACTGGGCCTACTGGAGGTTTAGAAATGCCAGAATTGACTACATTCCCCAGCATGCATCGTTACAACAAAATGTGATTTCACGAGCACACCGGAGGCTATTTTGAAATAAATTAAGCATTGCAGAAGGGACTGTTTAGTGGCGAAGAAACCTCTCCCCATGTCGGCCTCTGAAGAGATGTACAAAAGCATCGAACCGAGTCAGGCCAAAGGATTGAATTGCTAAAGGGGATGCAAAATGCCAGGAAATTAAAGGTTATTTTAACTACTTTTCAGCGGAGTGCGGCTTCAAGCTCTGAGACCGCACCAACGGAGTGGGAGAGGGAATTGCCATCATCCACAAAGACACCATCAGAATCTTGACTCACCACAGCTGAGCACATGCACTTCCAGATCCACACCGATCCCAACACCACCCTCAGAGGAACACTCATCTACAGACCCCCCGGAACCACGACCACAGTTTAGCGACACCATCGCCGACCTCGTCAGCACCCACGCCCTCGCCTTCATGGACTTCATCCTCCTCGGGGACCTGAAATTCCACCTCGAGAACAACAACGACGTCAACACCACTGCCCTGATCGACAACCTCGCCAACCTTGGACTCAAACAGCTCGTGATGACCCCCACCCATGCCACTGGACACACGCTGGACCCCATCTTCTCCACAAGCCCCCACGTCTCCTTCAACCACACCATCGAACCCCACTGGACTGACCACAGATGTGTCCACTTCACCTTCAGGAAACCCACCACACACCACCGCACCCAACAGCTGTCACGCCGCTGCTGGGGCTAGGTCTCCAAGGACCAACTGACCACCACCCTTGCCCTGAGACCACCCACCGACCCCACCGACCCAGACACCGCCGCGACCAACCTCAAACAGTGGATCAATGACTGTGCCAACACCCTCGCCCCTCTTAAGACCTCCACAACCAACCACACCAACAAGAAAGCCGCCTGGTTCATCGAAGACCTCCGCGCGCACCTGTCAGAAGCTGGAGAAGAAATGGCTCCACGAACAAACACCTAACAGCCACAGAGCCCACAAGAGCGCCACCCGCAGACACCACCAACTCATCCGGGCCACCACGAGGACCGCCTTCAAGGATCACCTAAACAACAACGCACACAACACCAAAGAACTCTTCAGCATCGTCAAAGAACTCTCCAATCCCAGATCCAACACCAACGACATCCCACCATCACAAGACCTGTGCGACTCCCTGGCCACCTTCTTTCACCACATGATCACCGACATCCACGACAGCTTCAACTCCGACGCCCCCGCTCCCACGACCGAGACCACCACCCCGTGACCTCCACCCGCACCAGTCGCCTGACCGCCTGGTCCAACATCAACGGCAAAGACACCATCAAAACCATGAACTACATCCACTCCGGATCCCCCTCTGACCCCTGCCCTCACCACATCTTCAACAAAGCCAGCACAACCATCGAGCCCCACCTCCGAAAAACAATCAACAGCTCCTTCGAGACAGCAACCTTCCCGCAAAGCTAGAAGCACGCCGAGATCAACGCCCTTCTGTAGAAGCCCAAGGCGGACCCCAAGGACGTAAAATCCGTTTCGCAGACGAATTTGCAGATTTTTGATGATTTTGCGATCCGCAGATCGCAGAATTTACTCAAAAATCCACAAATTCGCAAGCTACGAATTATTTTGCTTGGTCACGCTCAAAAAATACAATATCGCGCGCCTGGCGTTGACTTACCGTGATTCTGAGTCCGCTGAGTTGTTTTTCTCCCGGTTTTGCGTGTGCTGTGCCATTTTCGATCTTGCTGCGTGATCGCGCGAGAGTTTTTCGAACGCAATTACGTTTAACGGCTTGCCCTTTTGCACGGCGAGAGTTTGACAACGCGAGTACATCAAAAAGGCCCACGACGGCACGCAGCTGACTTCCGGCGGGAGATTTGAACAGCTTGCGTTACCGAAATTGCATAAATTGCAATTCTGCACAAGAAATCCACCCCAGGAAGCATAAACCTTGTGAAAATGATGATTTTGATCAGAATAACTCCTCAGATTGTCATTTGTCTGCACTTTTTGGTGCAGGAGTCCATTTTATGGGGTGTGGTGGGAGGAAGGAATTGCCCCAGAGTCTCCAACTTCCTGTTCCTGTCCAGCAGGCTCCTCCCAGTGCTTTGTGCATGTACTGGTCACTTTTCATTTGGCTGTGGAGCTGGAAGGATTACTTTCTGTGACTGCTGCTGGATTTGTATTTGAGGACTTTTTGGACTTTAGAGTTTGGATCACTTTTGGACTTGAGATTTTACAAGTAAGTTAGTGTTGTTTGTTTGGGGCATCGCAGTTGAGGCAACTACAGTTTTAAAACTTTTTTCACAACTTTAACAAAACACATATTGTGGTGGGTAGCCACAGTATCCAGTAGGCCCAGGGTTAGTCATGGGTGCATGATACAACTGTTTCTGTGATTTGTTTTTTAACTTAATACTCATTTATGTCATGGAATTTTAGCTCACTGTTATATGTTAATTTTTCTAAATTTTGGGGTGCCGGTAAAGTCTCACTAGCCAGTAGGCCCAGGTGTAGTGATTGGTGCATGGGCCTAGTCTTTCTGTGGGGTGTCTTGAATTTAAACATCATTGAGGGCATGGATGGCATGGGATTGTAGTGATTTTTGAGTGTTTCTCGACTTTTTGGGGTGGTGTTGGGGCCTGGCCATGTGGGTGGGGGCCATTTTGAGGCCTGGGACAGAATGGGCCTGGCCATGTGGTGGGGGTCAAGGGGCCATTTTGAAGCCAGGCAGTGTGCTCAGGCCTGCACCCAGTTTGCCTTGCTTTATTTATTTATTTATTTATTTATTTATTTATAGTGTTTTGTATAGCGCGGACAAGACCCGTGGGTATCAGAGCGCTTAACAGAAAGGAATTGCATACAAAGATAATAAAAGCAGTAATAGCAACAAGAGCATAGTGAGGTAGAAAGGCAATATACTGTATGGACGCGATTAATATATATAATCATAATGATTGTGCAATTGTCATTAAATGGAGAGCAAGGCTTGGCTTGTGTCATGTTAACAAACCATGTTCGTTGAGGTAGGGTTATAAGGCGATTCAGTGCATATCAAGGATAATAAGTATAAATAAATCAAGTGAGGTAGAAGTTATATATAGTGGTTGAGACAAATAGTTAAAGTTCCACATATATTGGTAAATAAATCAAGTGAGATAGAAGTTAAATAGTATGACTGTGAGATATAGTTCAAATTCAAATTCACACATGTATACGAGGTAGCTGTGAAGTGTCAAGCCTCGGCTTGCACACGGTATCAGTTCATTGTTCGATGATGATCTTTCCCATTTTCCATGGAGAGGGCAGCACTCCGTTAGCGTCTTTGATCATCCCGGTGATCCTTAAGTTACTCTAAGTAGGGTATTTACTCATCAAGTGGCTCTTCAATTCTCGTTTGAATGTTATTGTATTTTGAATCTTCCTGATGTTTGGAGGGAGTGAGTTCCAGATTCTGGGGGCAGCTCCGGAGAATGCTCTGTTGTAGGTCTTTTTCTTGTGGAAAAATGCTGGTCGTAATAGCAAATTCTTTGCGCTTCTCGTAGTTCTGTTACCTCCTGAGATCTGAAGTTTCTTGGCTAGATATCTCGGTGTGTTGTAGTGAACCGTTTTGTGCGTGATACAGGCCATCTTCATTTGAATTCTGGCTTCATAAGGTAGCCAGTGTAGTGCTTTCAGGTGAGGAGAAATGTGATCGAATTTCTTTGTTCCCGTAATGAGTCTCGCCGCTGCGTTGAGGCAGGCTTTTAGCGGTGCTGTGGATGTTTTTGGCAGGCCCGCCAATGTGGTGCAGCCATATTCGATCCTCGAGATGACTAGTGATTGTATTGCCAGTTTTAGATCTGTCTCAGTGATAAAGGGTTTCAGTTTTCTTAAATAGTTCAGGTGGAAGCGTGCGCTCTTGGCCATTGCGTTAATATGGTTTTTCATGTCGAGGTTCTTATCTAGTGTAATTCCTAGTGATTTGGCTGAGTTAACTAGGGTCGGGGTGCATTCTAGCGCAGTCACCAGTTTAGTCCACTCTATAACTTCAGATTGGCTCCTTGTCGGTGAGATTAGAAGGAATTCGGTTTTCTGGGCGTTTAGTTTCAGATGGTTCATCGTTAGCCATTGCAGAGCACTCTTTAATGTCTTGTTCATTAGGTCGATGTCCTCAAGGGAGGCGATCTTTATGTATAATTGCGTGTCGTCCGCATACATGTGATGGGATACTTGTGATTTTTGAAGGATCTCCGTAAGAGGTTCTACGTATAAGTTGAATAGATCTGGGGATAGCGTAGAGCCTTGCGGGACCCCTATTGCATTGGGGCTCGGGGAAGAGATTGCTTGGTTAACCAGGAATCGCTGAGTCCTGTTCTGTAGGAAAGAATTAAACCATTTCAGCACGTTTCCAGACAAACCCATCCTCTTTTGTAGTCTGGTCATAAGCACTTCGTGTTTAACCGTATCAAAAGCTGATGATAGGTCTAGGAGGATCAGTAGGCAAGATTGATTTCGGTCTAGGGCTTGTAAGGCGTCATCGACAATGTGCAGGATCGCAGTTTCGGTACTGTGCCCTGTTCTGAAACCTGATTGGCAATCATCCAGTAGCGAGAATTTAGCGATGTGTTGACTTAGTTGGCCCTGCACGCATTTCTCAATGAGTTTAGCCAGTAGAGGGATGTTGGTCACTGGTCGATAGTTGTTCGGGTCTGTGGCAACAGCTGTCGGTTTTTTAAGGATGGGCATCACCTGCCCTGTTTTTAGGCAGTCAGGGAGGGTTCCTTGTGCAAGTGAGGCGTTTATTATCTCAGTCCAGATAGGAACTAGCGTGTGGCTGATTTCTCTAACACACTTTCCTGGTAATGGGTCTTGAAAGTGGTTGTTCGGTCTAAGTGCCGCCAGCGTTCTGGCGATTTTTTCCTGGTCGTATAGATCAAATGTGTCCCATTTTGCCTTATTTTTAGTTTGGAGGCACTCTGGTGAGAAATTGGACTCATCACTGGTAGTGCCTTAAGGTTAGTTGCTGCAATTGTGAGGTCATCTTCAAGCAATTTAGATTTTTCGGTGAAAAATGAGGAGAATTCCTCGCAGCTTATGGGCGTTTTTGTATTCTCTAAAACCGTTTTGGTTAGTTTATTTGACTGTTGTTTTAAGATCTCGAAGAGTTTTCGTGGTCTGTTTATGGCACTGTCCAATTCATCTCTGAAAAATTCTTTTTTGGAATTGATTATTTTTTTGTTGTATTCTTTTCTTGTTTTTCTGAGCGCTTTCAGCTCCGGGGAGGAGGGATGTTGTCTCCACCTCCTTTCGGCCATTCTCAGTTTGCGCCGGTCCTCATTCAATGATTCATTAAACCAAGGATTTCTTGGTTTCTCTGATACTTTTTTCGTTTTTAGGGGCATGGTGTCATTGACGATATTACCAATTGAGGTTATGTAATGATCGGTCAGCTCATTGACATTTTGCTTGTTGTTGGGTGGCTTCAAGTCTCTCTCACACCTTTTAACCAGTATTTCAGTGTTAGCCTCCTTTGTGTCTCGGATCAGTTTCTCAAGCTTGCGTGGTTGCACGGTCCTGCCCTTTGTCAATGTAGGTATCGTGAATGATATGATGTGATGGTCGGACCAGTCGCATGGGTCTATAGCAAGGATAGTGGTCTCATCCTTTTTTGAGATAATCCAGTCTAAGGTCGCTCCTAGTGAGTGAGTGGGTTGGTTGCAGGCTTGTACAAGTTTTAGCTCATTGAGGAAGTCTTTAAGCGCGTTGACCAATTTATCACCGCCGTCATTCCAATGGAGGTTAAAGTCGCCTAGGAATATATTATTGGCGTCCGAGTTAGAGTTGGTCGTTATGATCTCCATCAGTTGTTCTGTGAACTTAGCGTTCTCCCCTGGTGGGTGGTAGAATACATGCAGTTTGCAGCTTTGATTCTTTGGTGTTCTCACATTAATGCCAAGGTATTCACAGGATTCTAAGGGGTCGGATTGGAAGTGACAGACCTCGATCTCAGATCGGTGAATGCAAGCTATGCCTCCTCCCACATTCCTTGGTCTGTCTAGCCTGACGATGTTATATTGTGGTGGTACTAAGAGATCCATGGTAGGAGATGAAGATTCATTGAGCCATGTTTCCGTGAGGATGGCCAGGTCAATTTCTTTATTGATGATGAGGGCGGCTATATCTGCTGCATGTTTAGTTGCCGAACGACAGTTAAGTAGAAGGCAGTTCAAGGGTTTCTGTGGTTTAACAAGTTTTCCGTTATCCGTTTCAGATGCAATAAGCTGAATATGTTGAAGATTTTGGTGGATTGCTTTCCTGTCATTCTTTCTGGTCGATCTATTAGAGTCAATAGGTACAATTTCGATATTCTCCTCCTTGCTGCGGGCATGTTGCTCATAGGACCTGAGTAAGGCTCGAGTTTCTTCAATCGACAGGGGCTTTGTCCTGATAGGTCTATTATGTCTATGTACCAGATTCTGGATGTGTGAGACCTTGGTGTGCGTGCTTATCGTCATCTCCCAGATTTTTCCCATTGTCTGTGAGACTTTCATTGCGTTTTGGGCTAGATTCCCTACAAGTTTTTGGAGCTCCTTGATTTCTTTCTGAGTTCGGGATGAGTTCTTGTGTGAGGTAGACCTGGCTGGATGAGCAATGTAGTTTGCTCTTCTCTGCAACTGATCAAATCTCATTCCCACACATCTTTTCTTGGTAAGGGGTGTTTTAGTGGATCTGAGGGATTCTGGTCTTGTATTCGGGGAAGGAAAGTAGGGGTCAATCTCCTCTACTTTGTTCCTTTCGTTGGCCAGGGGTACTCAGTGGTGCATGGGCCTAGTCTTTCTGTGTGGTGTCTTGAATTTAAACATCATTGAGGGCATGGATGGCATGGGATTGTGGTGATTTTTCAGTGTTTTTTTACTTTTTGGGGTGTTTTGGGGCCTGGCCATGTGGGTGGGGGCGATTTTGAGGCCTGGTACAGGCAGGGCCTGGCCATGTGGTGGGGGTCAAGGGGCCATTTTGAAGCCCGGCAGTGTGCTCTGGCCTGCACCCAGTTTGCCTTGCTTTCAACCATTATACCCAGGGGTACTCAGTGGTGCATGGGCCTAGTCTTTCTGTGGGGTGTCTTGAATTTAAACATCATTGAGGGTATGGATGGCATTGGATTGTGGTGATTTCTGTGTGTTTTTCGACTTTTTGTGGGGGGTTTTGGGCCTGGCCATGTGGGTGGGAGCCATTTTGAGGCCTGGGACAGGCAGGGCCTGGCCATGTGGTGGGGGTCAAGGGGCCATTTTGAAGCCAGGCAGTGTGCTCAGGCCTGCACCCAGTTTGCTTTGCTTTCAACCATTATGCCCAGGGGTAATCAGTGGTGCATGGGCCTAGTCTTTCTGTGGGGTGTCTTAAATTTAAACATCATTGAGGGCATCGATGGGATTGGATTGTGGTGATTTTGAGTGTTTTTTTACTTTTTGGGGTGTATAACTGATGTTCCATTGCTTTTAGGTGTACAAGAGAACCACCAGTGCCAGGAAGAAGTCCTGCAGCGGTGTGTGCAGCACAACATCAAGTTACATCACGTGTGGCCACAGACAAGACAACTCTGCAACTCGTGCAACTGCGGCCTGCTGTTCTGACATCTCAAGAAGATGGCCCTAAAGAAAGTTGGCTGTAGCGCCTCAGCAAAAAAAGTTGCCAGTTCCACTGTCAGTAAGAAGGAGCAGAAGAAGCAGGTGGCACCACCTACCAAGGAGACTGGTGTGCCCACCGACACCTTTTTTGGGAAAAAAATCTATGCCTGCAGCAGCAGCGGTGTCCGCCGGGGACCAAGCTGGAAGCAGCACCTCTGCTTCATTGGGCTCAGTGCCACCACGCCAAGTTAGGTCCAAGACCACCATGAGTGCTGCTACGGCAGCAACTTTGGTTGTTGAATCACCATCGACCAGTGATCTTGGCTCATCACAAGAAAGTACCATCCAATCAACGCCGGGTGTAACTCAGCTGACGAGTGTTCAACAACCACAGCCACAAACACAGGTGCAACTAGTCCAAGAGCAAGTACATGGGCAAGGAGAGGGGCAAGTACAGCCGCAAGGAGAGGCGCAAGTAGAGCCGCAATGAGAGGCACAAGTACAGCTGCAACGAGAGGCGCAAGTAGAGCCGCAAGGAGAGGCGCATGGACAGGTGCATGGAGAGGTGCGACTAGAGGTTCTTGGAGGGCACAACTGCCTACAACGCTTGCTCCTCCAGAAGTAGGGGCACATCAGGAAATTGCTATTCAAGAGGAGGTATCAGCCGAGGAAGCCACTCGTCCTGATGATGATCCATTGTCTTCCAGATTCCCAGCAAGAAAAAGGTCAAGGAGGGCTACTACAAGTTCTTCTTCAAGCCCCCTTCCTTCTGATGATGTTGATGTTGATTGGAACCCACCAATGCAGTCTGAGAGTGAGTCACCCCATGATGAGCCGACAAAGTTAGCTAAGCTTAAAAGGAAGGCTCCCGCAAAGCTTCGACTTATGGCTGATGACGACGAACAAGAAGTGGTGTCTTCTGCTGCTGATGAACAGTCTGACGACGACCCAGTCATCACAGTCGTCACTCCAGCCCCAGCGGGCATGCAGCAGACAAACATTTTGACCCTATCCCGAATGGCTGCTGAGCGGGATATGGGCGGCGTGGCACTGGTACCACCACCGTTAACTACAAGACCAACACGACCTACAGCTTCCATCTTTTTTAGTCAGAAGGACCTCCATCCAGCTCGACCTCAAGTAGTGGTGCTGTAAGTGAACAACAGAAACAAATTCAGTCACGCCCATCCTCCACTTCATCTGGCATTGAAAGTCCATGTAGCACATCCACCTTCAGCAGACATCACCAGTCCGCAGTTTGGGACTTCTTTACTGTTAGCGCAAAGGCGGAAAACATAGTTGTTTGTTCGATTTGTAAAGCCTGCGTTAGTCGGGGTAAGCTTGGTTCCAACTATGGTACCGGAGGCCAGAGAGGTCATCTCAAAAAACACCACACTATCGAGCGGAAAGCACACATGAGTAAGATCGAGGAAGGCAAAAGAAAAACAAATTCAAATGTATCCCTTGATATTGCATCTGATCATGACAAGAATCTGATCATGCAGGGGGGGAAGTGAAATAGCGACAGACTTTCTCTGGTACACCCAGTTCTGCTGGCAGCAGCACTGCAGTGGTATCGCCCACACCCTCTACCCCGGCAACATCTATGAGGCACACTAAGAGTGTTGTAGAGACACCAATGCAAAAAACTACATCAATGGGCCTAACTGGTTTGAAGACGTCATCATCATCATCATCACGTAAAATGATTCAGCCCACCATTCATGGAATGTTGTGGTCGGAGGCGTCATTTGAACGCAACCACCCAACGGTACGTCTGTATAACGCAAAGCTGGCTAAAATGCTAGCGCTGGACCTTCTCCCTTTTTCTTTCGTGGAAGGGGTGGGGTTTCTAGAATTAGTGGCAACAGTCTGCCCTAAATGGAAGGTTCCTAGCCAGTCCTATTTTGCCAGAGTTGCGGTTCCAGCAATACATCAAGATGTGCTGGAGGTGATTGGGGAAGCTTTGCAGAAGAGTGCTGTTCACACTATCCACTTGACAACAGACATGTGGACCAGTTGCCAAGCCCTTAATTACATGTGCATCACTGCACACTGGGTCTCTTTTGCAGGGGTTAGAGACAAGTCAAGTGCAGTTGTTGATGTGGACACAGTTTTTCAAGCTACTCAGAAACATGCAACATTAGCCATGTTTGCCATGGAGAAAACTCATACTGCAATAAACATTTTGGAGGAGTTTAACAGTAAGGTCTCTGAATGGCTGCAACCAAGAATTCGCATAGTTGGTTATGTTTCCACGGATAATGGCAGTAATATAGTTAAGGCCATGCAGGACGGTGAATATTTCAGAGTGCCGTGTTTGGCGTAAGTATGGGCGAAAATTTTGAATTCGCGATCCGCGAATTCGTGCGAAAGCGAACTCGTAATTCGCAAAATTCACAAATTTGTGCAAATTTGCTGTTTTTGTCAGTTTGGGAACGCAAACTTACTTGTGTGGTCGCAACGGTCGCGACCATGTTGTTTCTACGTGTCTAGCCTGTTTGCGACCCTGTGGTTCATCGCGGCCACCCTCTGGTTCATCACTGCCACCCTCTGGTTCACCCCTGTCACTCTCTGGTTCTTCACAGTACCCTCTGGTTCACCACTGCCACCCTCTGGTTCGCCCCTGCCACCCTCTGGATCATTACTGCCACCCTCTGGTTCATTACTGCCAACCTCTGGTTCGCCACTGAAAAATCGAACGGAGCCACACACGGAGACCCTACCTGCAGCACGAGCACTCGCTCCTGGGCCTCACACGCTGTAGTCTCGCCGCAGCAGCAGCACTGCCATTACTCGGCTGGAGACTACAGCTCCCAGGGAGCCTTGCGGCCACTTCCTGTTTCCTGCTCCCAGCACACCCGGAGGCGCTATTTAACAGAGACGCTCCCTCGGTGGAGCGGGGGAAAAATCTAACAGAGCCACACACGGAGGCCCTACCTGCAGCACGAGCACTCGCTCCTGGGCCTCACACGCTGTAGTCTCTCTGCAGCAGCAGCACCACCATTCCGCAGCTGGAGACTACAGTTCCCAGGGAGCCTTACGGCCACTTCCTGTTTCCTGCTCCCAGCGCGCCCGGAGGCGCTACTTAACAGAGACGCTCCCTCGGTGGAGCGGGGGAAAAATCTAACGGAGCCACACACGGAGACCCTACCTGCAGCACGAGCACTCGCTCCTGGGCCTCACACGCTGTAGTCTTGCCGCAGCAGCAGCACCGCCATTCCGCGGCTGGAGACTACAGCTCCCAGGGAGCCTTGCGGCCACTTCCTGTTTCCTGCTCCCAGCGGCCCGGAGGCGCTACTTAACAGAGACGCTCCCTCGGTGGAGCGGGGGAAACATCTAACGGAGCCACACACGGAGACCCTACCTGCAGCACGAGCACTCGCTCCTGGGCCTCACACGCTGTAGTCTCACCGCAGCAGCAGCACCGCCATTCCGCGGCTGGAGACTACAGCTCCCAGGGAGCCTTGCGGCCACTTCCTGTTTCCTGCTCCCAGCGCGCCCGAAGGCGCTACTTAACAGAGACGCTCCCCCCACGTCGCGGACGCGCGAGGGCAACGCCGGGCTAAGCCCGGGCAAAGGGTGGGCCCTCTGTGGCCCTCAGAGGCCAGAAGAGGCTAGGCTGGGCCACCCCACTTGGCAATCCCCTTCTTCATCATTCCTGGGACCTACCCCAGGTCAGTGATAAAGTACATTTTATTGATTTAATAACAGTTCAGAATCAGGGGGAAAAAGACACCGGCAGTACCCAGGCCAAAAGACATGCACAAATTGGCCCACCCAATAACTACTACCACCCCGCGGCCAACATTGACCGCTTTTGATAAAATGCTCCAGAAGACAATCGATGTTGTCGCCACTGCAATTCAGAACACTGAAAGGCGCTTTTCACTCCCATCAAGCCTGCCCCCTTTTCTTTTTAATCAAGATAATTCAGCGGACTCCTCACTTGTTGCTTCCTACGCAGGACTCCCAGGCACAGACTCTAACGAGAACTGCATAATTGTGGACACGGCCCCATTGGCACAATTCACCCCAGGCAGTAGGTTATCATCAACACCCACCTTGCTCAGGCCTGACAGGAATGTCAGTCAAGATTCCTGCCCACTATTGGTAAATGACCACCCACATTTAGATGGTAACGATTCATATGTGGATCCTGATATATCAAACACTGTGGGAGACAAAAGCGATAGTATCCCTGCGCGAACCCGGGGTCAAAAAGCTAAAAGGAAATTGAAGCACCTAGACACTGAGTCACCACCAAAAATACATAGAATCAAGGGAGAGAGCAAGCGAAATCGAAGGGTTCCTGCCCCCGTAGAGCGGAAAAGGAACAAGGGAGATGATGAAGTTATGGCAACCAAAACCCCTCCTGTAGAAGCTAGTGCAGCATCAGATAATGAAGCATTCTGGGGGAGGATGGAGACACTATTGTCCACCCTCTTAGGCCCAATTAATCAACAAATCCTAAATTTGGATAAGAGGCTGAGAGTGCTGGATGATCATGTATCAAAATTGGGCGTAGGGCAGACTCTAATAAATAAACCCAATGTTGGGTCACTAGGTGCCACAAAGGCTAAAAACACTAATGTAAAAACAGCTGGACATAATAAACCAACTCCAACTACGCCCGCTCCTAGCACAAGTAAAATCCAACCCCTAGTTAAACATGCTCCCAATCTAAATATGAATAAGGTAGCCAGTGTGGCAGGGACGGATCCTAACGCTGATAAAAGCAAAAGGACCCTAATCCATCAATCTAAGAATAATCCCCAAAACTGCGCCACAGTTCAATCTGAACTTAATACGGTAACCGACACAAGGAAGATCCCCACCCGCATCAATCTGCCGCCCGATATATGTGTTGATTTTGGTCCATGTGCCTAAATTAAAGAATTACCAAGAGGAAAATCACACAACTCTTAAAAATAGGATCCTCCATTGGTTATCCACAAATTGCAACTTCCCAATGGAAGGAGCAAGGGAGATCATTCATACACAAAGAGTTGGGTGGGTGGGCCCACTGAGAAAAAGTTTGAGGGAGACTGCGTAACCATAAACTTCAGGTCCCCCCAATGGGCCCAAAAAACTCTTGCTAACGCGCCATTACCCTCACCATGGGAATTTAATACGACCCTGCTTCCCCTGGGTTATTTTTATAGACACCTAGCCCCAACTCCTAATTCCATGACTAACCCTGCCGCGCGACATCAGGAGCAAAATCTTGGAATCAGGGACCTATACCCATCTCACCAACTGAACCAAGATTTTGACCTCATGAACGGCCCAGCCCAGCGCTATCAGGCTAAATTCATGGGACACCCTACGCCATACCCACACTTCCCCATTATGCCTCCGCACAATTATAGTGAGAGGCCCCATTTTACTTCTAATTCAAACTTAAATTTTGGTCATAATGAGTTGAGGCCTCTATATAACATCCCAACCTACAATCGGTTTGAATATGCCTTCTCAAACCTAGAAGATCAGGACTGATTGGGGATAAAGGGAAGTAGAGGTGAACGCCAAGGTGAAAGCGTTGATAATGAGGAACATTCACCCTCAATATCAATTATTTCAACTCAGGAAACATTTGCACAACGCCATATTATCACACCTGCAATTATACAAGAGGCTGTATTTTTTACACCAATTAACCATATGCAGAGCACAGTTAAGAATGACAGAAGTAAACCAATGAAACATAGTAATTACTGTGACCTATCCATTCTTAGCTGGAATGTGGCAGGGTTAGAGTCAAGACTGTCAAACCCTGAATGGGTTCAGCTACTGGTTTGTATAGACATTATTATGTTCCAGGAGACATGGGCTGCGGAGAATCTACATATTGAGGGCTTCCACTGCTTCAGCGTGACAGCACCCAAGCCTGATTCAGGTCGTGCAGTGGGAGGCTTGTTTATTGGCATTAAGACACTGGCCGGTGGCATATTCACAGACCTTTCAAGAGGAAACCCAAATATACAGATTTTAGAGTTCAAGCGAAAGACCCGGATTTATTTAATCAACTTTTATAATAATGACTTTTGTTGTGTACCTAACAAAAATTTTGAAGCACTCTCTAAGACTTTACGGAACCTTGAAACCAGTTCTGAAACTGGGGAGAAAACAGGGATTCTCATTGGGGGGGATTTTAATGCAAAAATCCCTAAGAATCGCAGAACTGAGGACAGAAATCACCTAGATCAAGCTGAACTGAACTGAGTATACCCTCAGTAACGCTATGGACACAAGTCACACCTCTAGCGTACCTCAGGCGCCTACATTCAGAGGGCGGGATTGTTCCTCCACAATTGATTTCATTTTTATGTCTTCCCACTTATCAGACTGTGTGATAAAATCTACAGTGGTAGAAACCTCGTTTGGTGATCATAACCCCCTCATTGTGACCTTAAAATTAGGCCCTAACAAGATATACACCAAATTAAATGGGGCAAGAGACATTACACCCACAGGTGACGGCTTGCGCCTGAAATGGAGGGGAGTCGACAGTGGGGCAATACTAGAAAGTGTAAATAGGGAACACCCCTCACTACTTATTTCTTGCCTAACCACGGATGGGAACTGTCATAGGATAATCGATGATTTTGGTAAACTGTGTTCAGCAATAAAAACCTCCCTGTCAGTCCCACTACCAAAAGAGCGGAAAGAACCAAGGTGGTTGGACTCTGCCTGTTCACTAGCAAATAGGGAATTGCGCAGGGCATTAACCACCAAACCTAGGTGCTTAGTAGAGGTTCAGGCAGCCAGGAAATGTTATAAATTTAAGATAGCTGAAAGGAAGGCTGCATTACTAACAGAATAATGGGAGTCGCTGGTTGGGAGCGCTAACTTGAAAAACAGCGGCCCTTTTTGGTTAGCTGTCAGAAGAATGCGCAAAATGGGCAAACAACTAAGCCAAATTATTTGCAATATAACCAGCAACTCTTGGAAGGCCCATTTCTCCAAATAATACGCAGCCCCACCTGAAGAATCATCTAGTTTCCCCCGTGGTCAGCTCCATGGCTTAGAAATAGATCTCTATGAGGTGGAGATAGCCATCAAAGAGAGTCTCGGAAACAAGGCTCCAGGCCCTGATGACCTGCCCATAGATATAATTAAGGGAAAAAGGGGAAAGGCTGGGTCCTGTCCCTGACCGGCTGGACCACTCTTAGTGAACAAACAAAACAGGTGCCGGACAGTATCAATTGGAAAAGACAAATACACACCTAGTATAATGAATTGCTAGGCTGACAAACCATTTGTGTTTAGTCACTTGTATTTTTATGAAAAAAGGTTATGGAAAAATGCTTTGGCATCAAAGAATTCACACCGCATTTACAGAGGTTCACAAATACATTGAAAAAACCATAAACAATACATTACATCAACACATAAGCATATGACAATTATGATGAGTTAAGACAACAGTATAATGCCTCAAGAAATTCTCTTTGTTGAGGCACCAATCCTGAATGCAAAATAAACAAGTGGACCGCTATGATGACAAACTAGCCTACTTGTTTTTACCACCACTAGATACACATAAATTGGTTTGTCAAATGGTGCAGAAATAGGAAATCACAAAACTATGTAACAATGTAGAATTGTGTGTTAATTTTGTCTAATGTCGAGAGAATGGTGTGCGTCTCCACCTTTGGGCCCCACACTAATCCGGTACAGAAAATAATCCGAAACAACTGGCACCTCATTGAGGAAATCCTACCAGACATTGGCAAACCTCTTTTTGCACTCAAAAAGAACAGAAGTATCGGACAACAAATCTCGTCCACAAGAGGTACCATGAAAAAAGAAACACAAGGAACACTCTTCAACATGGGCCCTGTAATGGGGCATCGTAAATGTGGGACTTGTTCAGTTTGCAACTTAACAACAGAAGGGACCCTGTTCACGGACGGCCAAAAACACTGGCGGCATAACAACTTCACGAACTGCAAGACTAAGTATGCAGTATATGCCATTACCTGCCCGTGTGGCAAGGTCTACATTGGCAAAACGACCCAGGAAGTGCGCCAACGTATTATCCAGCATCGATCAAGGATAAATAACACAGTCCTGACGGCACCCTTGGTATCCCACTTTTTACGAAAAGAACATTCATCCAATGACTTTAAATGGACGATCCTAGCCAATATCAAGAACACTCCAGGAGCAGGCGGGGATCCAGATGTACGCCTTGCTCAAAAAGAGGCTTACCTTATTCTGAGGTTCAACACTGCCATGGTAGGACTGAATGACCTCAACGAACTGAGTAATCTGTAGATAGCGTGCCCGCAGCGATTGCTGGTCTGTGCTGCTTGCTACTCATGTGTCTGAAAAAATCACGTAGTTAATATGCTCACGCAGTTGAACAAATGGCAGTACATACACCATTTGCCGACTTCTCATCAGGGCCCCCAAGTATGTCTACTTTGCCTCTGAGCCACTTTCCATCGAGCAACCTTGTTCGTCTTAATTCCAATTGTTTTTATTTGCCTTTAAATGCCCTTCAACATTGTCAACCCTCTCCCCATGGGAGGAGTAATACCAGCTAATCCGGAGTGGACTACAGGTCCCAGCAGGCCGTTTTACACGCATTACGCGTCCCACTAGGCTGTTTCATACGCATCACGCGTTAAATACCTAGGGACACGCCCCCCCGGCACCCGCGTTGTCAGTTTCCCACCGCCGGTTGCCTGATTCACAGCTCCTGATTCATCGTCTAAAACGTAAGTCCGCTCAAAGAACTCCACAAAATACATTGTAGTCAGATCGAGCGCGACCCGAGCTCTTTCTTAATTTATGCATTCCTTTTGGGTTACAGTTTCCTAACCACCGCGGCGGCTGCCGCCCGTGCCCATGTTTGGAACTCAACTCCTACATACAAAGGTAGGACCGAGTATACACACGTTGTGTTGCACAGTTACAGGCATTTTGTATGGGATGGTGACACTGTGTTTTACCTCCCTCAGGCGCATTTATTGATTCCGGGCACTTGGGCATTCCGGATAGGTGCATGTACAATTAACACCAAGGTATGTGCCTACAAGCGCTAACATGTATATGGTGGCTCAGAGTGTATACTAAATAACAGAGACTAACTAGGGTCTATACCGTCTTTTCCACAGGTAGCATCCTGATATTTTCCAGCATAAGGTATTTGCATATTCTTCTATAGTGGTTGAGTTGAAGTGAGGTAGCAGTCAGCTTTCCATTGATACCATTTTTTAATTTAACTTTCAGTGACAACGACCTTCCCAATCCTTGTCCTGAGGAGAACCCATTAACTACTAAACGGGTTCGAAACGCGTCGGCGTCCTGCTCCACCCAGATACTGAATCATCAGGGCATAATAGGAACAAAATTAACACACAATTCTACATTGTTACATAGTTTTGTGATTTCCTATTTCTGCACCATTTGACAAACCAATTTATGTGTATCTAGTGGTGGTAAAAACAAGTAGGCTAGTTTGTCATCATAGCGGTCCACTTGTTTATTTTGCATTCAGGATTGGTGCCTCAACAAAGAGAATTTCTTGAGGCATTATACTGTTGTCTTAACTCATCATAATTGTCATATGTTTATGTGTTGATGTAATGTATTGTTTATGGTTTTTTCAATGTATTTGTGAACCTCTGTAAATGCGGTGTGAATTCTTTGATGCCAAAGCATTTTTCCATAACCTTTTTTCATAAAAATACAAGTGACTAAACACAAATGGTTTGTCAGCCTAGCAATTCATTATACTAGGTGTGTATTTGTCTTTTCCAATTGATACTGTCCGGCACCTGTTTTGTTTGTTCACATAGATATAATTAAGCATACTCCGGACATATGGGCTCCAATCCTCCTCATTGTTTTTAACAGCCTCCCCACAGTACCGATGCCCACTACGTGGGCTACTAGCACGATAGTCCCTATTTTTAAAAAAGGCGAGAGACCGGACCCAGAAAATTAACGTCCGATCTCTCTTTTGGATAATACCCTAAAAATCCTGGGGCGAATAATCTATAATAGGGTGGTAGAGTGGACAGAAGACACGGGTCTACTGGACCCGTGCCAGATGGGATTCAGAAGCATGGTAGGGACGGTCGAGCAATGCTTGAATCTGAAATTGATCATTGACAAGTATAGCATTGCCCGATCGTCCCCTATCTATCTTGCGTTCATGGATCTTTCATCCGATTTTGACCTAGTGAATAGATCCAAACTGTGGGTGATTCTTTTGAATTACGGACTGGACGAGGCCCTTGTTAATTTCCTGGCATACCTTCACACCGACCTCAAAGCACAAGTCATGATTGGGGTGGGCGGTGAAGTATCTAGACCCATTAACATAGGCAGAGGGGTAAGACAGGGGTGCATTTTAGCACCCCTGCTGTTCATTATTTATATCAATGGTCTGGCCAAGCTTTAAAACTAGTGACTAGGGACGTACCAATTATCCAGGGGCAACCATTGCCAGTTTTATTATACGCAGACGACGCGGTCTTGATGGGACGAACACCAAATGCCCTCCGCCTACTTGTTAAAGGCTTTGTCCAACACATGGAGGGCTTAGATCTGCGCATCAATTTTAAAAAATCTTTTATTATGCCGTGTGGCCCTGGGAAACTCAAGCTCAATACTATTCATATAGGGACAGATAAATTAGAATCTGTAACCACATTCCCTTATCTTGGTTTGGTTTTCGCTACGAACGGCTCATGGAGTGGGCATATGGCCCACGCCATGGGCAAGTTCTCGAAAGCCAACAATTCCATCTTGAGTTTGTCCCGACCAAAGAAAATAGGTGCCACCAGAGCTATTTTAAAAATTTTTAAGCTACAGTGCCTACCAGTAGCCACATACAGGACTGATGTTTGGGGATTACGAAAATGCCCCAGTATCCAGCGAGAAGAAGGTTGATTCTGTAGGAAAATACTGGGTGCCCCAATTTCATCCTTCGAATTGATTTTCCATGAGGAACTTAACCTCCCCTACGTATGTGACTTTATCAGATCTAGACCAGCTCTTTTCTGGATTAGGATCTGGAGGAATAATTCAGCCACTTTAACGCAAAACATCAGAAAAGACTGTCTTAAATGTGATCACAGCATGTCGATCCCCTGGCTCGCGGGAGTTTTAAAAACACTGAGCAACGTGAACAGGGAAGATCTTTTCTCCGATCCCAGTAAGATTGAACTTAAAGATAAAACTGAGGTCAAACAAGCACGGTATGCACTTTATAGTTCAGAACAAATGGAAAGGGAAACTCTCAAATCAACTGTTGTGACTTATCTGAGAAATTATTTAAGTAGGAGAAATCCCGCACAACACCTCACCCTACCCATGACTAACTGGGAGAGATCATTGCTGTTTCGGGTAAGGGCGGGCTCAATAAAATTTTAGTTGGGCTTTCCCCTGGGCTACCAACACACAACAGATTATAACCCATGCCCGTGTGACGGCATTAGTAAACAGAATGATTTGCACTTTCTATTTTTCTGTAAATTGCATTTAAAATATATTAACTGGTTTTTAACTCTGTATTTTAGGAAACATAGACCCCTCTCGTTAGGGGAGTCCTACACAATGTTACTTTCCCTGGACACAGATGACTTAATTTACCGCGCTAGCACTTTTCTGAGACTCATAACACGTGCACATAAAACGATGGAAAACCCCTGAAAACAGTCTTATGAGAAATGTATTAGATTTTAAAAATTCATGAATTTTGTAAACTTGTTTTTTGTTGTGTAAATGTATGTTTTTATTGTGGTACTTTTATGAATTTTATGAAATTCGAATAAAGGTCTTTTGAACTTGAACTTGAACTCACTGCCACCCTCTGGTTCACCACTGCCACCCTCTGGTACATCACTGCCACCCTCTGGTTTGCCACTAACACCCTCTGGATCATCACTGCCACCCTCTGGTTCACCACTGTCACCCTCTGGTTCATCACTGCTATCCTCTGGTTCATCACCTTGTGTTTTACCACTGCCACCCTCTGGTTCACCACTGCCACCCTCTGGATCATCACTGCCACCCTCTGGTTCATCACTGCCACCCTCTGGTTTGCCACTGCCACCCACTTGATCATCACTGCCACCCTCCGGTTCTCCACTGCCATCCTCTGGTTCATCAATGCCACCCTCTGGTTGATCACTGCCAGCCTCTGGTTCAAGGCTGCCACCCTCTGGTTGATCACTGGCATCCTCTAGTTCATCCCTGCCACCCTCTGGTTCATCACTGCCACCCTCTGGTTCGGCACTGCCACCCTCTGGGTTACCAGTGCCAACCTCTGGTTCATCACTGCCATCCTCTGGTTCATCACTGCCACCCTCTGGTTCAGGACTCCCACCCTCTGGTTGATCACTGCAGCCCTCTGGTTCCATACTGCCACCCTCTGGTTCGCCACTGCCACTTTCTGGATCATCACTGCCACCCTCTGGTTCATCACTGCCACCCTCTGGTTCATTACTGCCACCCTCTGGTTCGCCACTGCCACCGTCTGGATCATCAGTGCCACTCTCCGGTTCATCACTGCCACCCTCTGGATCGCCACTGCTACCCTCTGGTTCATCACTTCCACCCTCTGGTTTGCCACTGCCACCCTCTGGATCATCACTGCCACCCTCTGGTTCACCACTGCCACCCTCTGGTTCATCACTGCTATCCTCTGGTTCATCACCTTGTGGTTCACCACTGCCACCCTCTGGATCATCACTGCCACCCTCTGGTTCATTACTGCCACCCTCTGATTCGCCACTGTCACCCTCTGGATCATCACTGCCACCCTCTGGTTCATTACTGCTGCCCTCTGGTTCGCCACTGCCCCCCTCTGGATCATCAGTGCCACACTCTGGTTCATCACTGCCACCCTCTGGATCGCCACTGCTACCCTCTGGTTCATCATTTTTCTGTAAATTTTATTTAAAATATATTAACTGGTTTTTAACTCCGTATTTTAGGAAACATAGATCCCTCTCGTTAGGGGAGTCCTACGCAATGTTGCTTTCCCTGGACACAGATGACTTAATTTACCGCACTAGCACTTTTCTGAGACTCATAACACGTGCACGTAAAACGATGAAAAACCCCTGAAAACAGTCTTAAGAGAAATGTATTAGATTTTAACAATTCATGAATTTTGTAAACTAGTTTTTGTTGTGTAAATGTATGTTTTTATTGTGGTACTTTTATGAATTTTATGAAATTCGAATAAAGGTCTTTTGAACTTGAACTTGAACTCACTCCCACCCTCTGGTTCACCACTGCCACCTTCTGGTTCACCACTGCCACCCTCTGGTACATCACTGCCACCCTCTGGTTTGCCACTGACACCCTCTGGATCATCACTGCCACCCTCTGGTTCACCACTGTCACCCTCTGGTTCATCACTGCTATCCTCTGGTTCATCACCTTGTGTTTCACCACTGCCACCCTCGTGTTCATCACTGCCACCCTCTGGTTCATTACTGCCACCCTCTAGTTCGCCACTGCCACCCTCTGGATGATCACTGCCACCCTCTGGTTCATCACTGCCACCCTCTGGTTTGCCACTGCCACCCTCTGGATCATCACTGCCACCCTCCGGTTCTCCACTGCCATCCTCTGGTTCATCAATGCCACCCTCTGGTTGATCACTGCCACCCTCTGGTTCAAGGCTGCCACCCTCTGGTTGTTCACTGGCATCCTCTAGTTCATCCCTGCCACCCTCTGGTTCATCACTGCCACCCTCTGGTTCCGCACTGCCACCCTCTGGGTTACCAGTGCCACCCTCTGGTTCATCACTGCCACCCTCTGGTTCCATACTGCCACTTTCTGGATCATCACTGACACCCTCTGGTTCATCACTGCCACCCTCTGGTTCATTACTGCCACCCTCTGGTTCGCCACAGCCACCCTCTGGATCATCAATGCCACCCTCCGGTTCATCAATGCCACCCTCTGGATCGCCACTGCTACCCTCTGGTTCATCACTTCCACCCTCTGGTTTGCCACTGCCACCCTCTGGATCATCACTGCCACCCTCTTGTTCACCACTGCCACCCTCTGGTTCATCACTGCTATCCTCTGGTTCATCACCTTGTGGTTCACCACTGCCACCCTCTGGATCTTCACTGCCACCCTCTGGTTCATTACTGCCACCCTCTGATTTGCCACTGCCACCCTCTGGATCATCACTGCCACCCTCTGGTTCATTACTGCCGCCCTCTGGTTTGCCACTGCCACCCTCTGGATCATCAGTGCCACACTCTGGTTCATCACTGCCACCCTCTGGATCGCCACTGCTACCCTCTGGTTCATCACTGCCACACTCTGGTTTGCCACTGCCACCATCTGGATCATCACTGCTACCCTCTGGTTCACCACTGCCACCCTCTGGTTCATCACTGCTATCCTCTGGTTCATCACCTTGTGGTTCACCACTGCCACCCTCTGGATGATCACTTCCACCCTCTGGTTCATTACTGCCACCCCCTGGTTCATCACTGCCACCCTCTGGTTGATCACTGCCACCCTCTGGTTCAAGACTGCCACCCTCTGGTTTGCCAACGCCACCACCTGGATCATCACGGCCACCCTCTGGTTCACCACTGCCACCCTCTGGTTCACCACTGCCACCCTCTGGTTCATCACTGCCACCCTCTGGTTTGCCACTGCCACCCTCTGGATCATCACTGCCACCCTCTGGTTCACCACTGACACCCTCTGGTTCACCACTGCCACCCTTGGGTCCATCACTGCCACCCTCTGGTTCATTACTGCCACCTTCTGGTTCCGCACTGCCACCCTCCGGGTTACCAGTGCCACCCTCTGGTTCATCACTGCCACCCTCTGGTTCCATACTGCCACTTTCTGGATCATCACTGACACCCTCTGGTTCATCACTGCCACCCTCTGGTTCATTACTGCCACCCTCTGGTTCGCCACAGCCACCCTCTGGATCATCAATGCCACCCTCCGGTTCATCAATGCCACCCTCTGGATCGCCACTGCTACCCTCTGGTTCATCACTTCCACCCTCTGGTTTGCCACTGCCACCCTCTGGATCATCACTGCCACCCTCTTGTTCACCACTGCCACCCTCTGGTTCATCACTGCTATCCTCTGGTTCATCACCTTGTGGTTCACCACTGCCACCCTCTGAATCTTCACTGCCACCCTCTGGTTCATTACTGCCACCCTCTGATTTGCCACTGCCACCCTCTGGATCATCACTGCCACCCTCTGGTTCATTACTGCCGCCCTCTGGTTTGCCACTGCCACCCTCTGGATCATCAGTGCCACACTCTGGTTCATCACTGCCACCCTCTGGATCGCCACTGCTACCCTCTGGTTCATCACTGCCACACTCTGGTTTGCCACTGCCACCATCTGGATCATCACTGCCACCCTCTGGTTCACCACTGCCACCCTCTGGTTCATCACTGCTATCCTCTGGTTCATCACCTTGTGGTTCACCACTGCCACCCTCTGGATGATCACTTCCCCCCTCTGGTTCATTACTGCCACCCCCTGGTTCATCACTGCCACCCTCTGGTTGATCACTGCCACCCTCTGGTTCAAGACTGCCACCCTCTGGTTTGCCAACGCCACCACCTGGATCATCACGGCCACCCTCTGGTTCACCACTGCCACCCTCTGGTTCACCACTGCCACCCTCTGGTTCATCACTGCCACCCTCTGGTTTGCCACTGCCACCCTCTGGATCATCACTGCCACCCTCTGGTTCACCACTGACACCCTCTGGTTCACCACTGCCACCCTTGGGTCCATCACTGCCACCCTCTGGTTCATTACTGCCACCTTCTGGTTCGCCACTACGACCCTTTGGATCATCACTGCAACCCTCTAATTCATCACTGCCACCCTCTGGTTCTCCACTGCCACCCTCTGGTTCAAGACTGCCACCCTCTGGTTGATCACTACCACCCTCTGGTTCATTACTGCCACCCTCTGGTTCGCCACTGCCACCCTCTGAATAGTCACTGCCACCCTCTGGTTCATTACTGCCACCCTCTGGTTCATCAATGCCACCCTCTGGTTGATCACTGCCACCCTCTGGTTCAAGGCTGCCACCTTCTGGTTGATCACTGGCATCCTCTGGTTCATCCCTGCCACCCTCTGGTTCATCACTGCCACCCTCTGGTTCCGCACTGCCACCCTCTGGGTTACCAGTGCCACCCTCTGGTTCATCACTGCCACCCTCTGGTTAATCACTGCCACCCTCTGGTTCAAGACTGCCACCCTCTGGTTGATCACTACCACCCTCTGGTTCATTACTGCCACCCTCTGGTTCGCCACTGCCACCCTCTGGATAGTCACTGCCACCCTCTGGTTCATTACTGCCACCCTCTGGTTCGCCACTGCCACCCTCTGGATCATCACTGCCACCCTTTGGTACAAAACTGCCACCCCCTGGTTCGCCACTGCCACCCTCTGGATCTTCACTGCCAACCTCTGGTTCATCAATGCAACCCTCTGGATCGCCACTGCTACCCTCTTGTTCATCACTGCCATCCTCAGGTTTTCCACTGCCACCCTCTGGTTCACCACTGCCACCCTCTGGTTCACCACTGCCACCCTCTGGATCATCACTGCCACCCTTGGGTTCATTACTGCCACCCTCTGGTGCAACACTGCCACCCTCTGGATCATCACTGCCACCCTCTGGTTCATTACTGCCACCCTCTGGTTCGCCACTGCCACCCTCTGGATCATCACTGCCACACTCTGGTTCATCACTGCCACCCTCTGGATCACCTCTGCTAACCTCTGGTTCATCACTGCCACCCTTGGTTTGCCACTGCCACCCTCTGGATCATCACTGCCACCCTCTGGTTTGCCACTGCCACCCTCTGGTTCATCACTGTTATCCTCTGGTTCATCGCCTTGTGGTTCACCACTGCCACCCTCTGGATCATCACTGCCACCCTCTGGTTAATTACTGCCACCCTCTGTTTGATCACTGCCACCCTCTGGTTGATCACTGCCACCCTCTGGTTCAAGACTGCCACCCTCTGGTTTGCCAATGCCACCATCTGGATCATCACTGCCACCCTCTGGTTCACCACTGCCTCCCTCTGGTTCACCACGGCCACCCTCTGGTTCATCACTGCCACCCTCTGGTTTGCCACTACCACCCTCTGGATCATCTCTGCCACCCTCTGGTTCATCACTGCTATCCTCCGGTTCATCACCTTGTTGCTCACCACTGCCACCCTCGGGTCCATCACTGCCACCCTCTGGTTCATTACTGCCACCCTCTGGTTCGCCACTGACACCCTCTGGATCATCACTGCCACCCTCTGGTTCATCACTGCCACCCTCTGGTTTGCCACTGCCACCCTCTGGATCATCACTGCCACCCTCTGGTTCTTCACTGCCATCCTCTGGTTCATCAATGCCACCCTCTGGTTGATCACTGCCACCCTCTAGTTCAAGGCTGCCACCCTCTGGTAGATCACTGGCATCCTCGGGTTTATCCCTGCCACCCTCTGGTTCATCCCTGCCACCCTCTGGTTCATCACTGCCACCCTCTGGTTCTGCACTGCCACCCTCTGGGTTACCAGTGCCACCCTTTGGTTCATCACTGCCACCCTCTGGTTCATCACTGTCACCCTCTGGTTCAATACTGCCACCCTCTGGTTGATCACTGCCATCCTCTGGTTCATTACTACCACCCTCTGGTTAAAACCACTGCCGACCCTCTGGATCATCACTGCCACCCTCTGGTTCATTACGGCCACCCTCTGGTTCGCCACTGCCACCCTCTGGATCATCACTGCCACCCTCCGGTTCATCGCTGCCACCCTCTGGATCGCCACTGCTACCCTCTGGTTCATCACTGCCACCCTCTGGTTTGCCACTGCCACCCTCTGGATCATCACTACCACCCTCTGGTTCACCACTGCCACCCTCTGGTTCATCACTGCTATCCTCTGGTTCATCACCTTGTGGTTCACCACTGCCACCCTCTGAATCTTCACTGCCACCCTCTGGTTCATTACTGCCACCCTCTGATTTGCCACTGCCACCCTCTGGATCATCACTGCCACCCTCTGGTTCATTACTGCCGCCCTCTGGTTTGCCACTGCCACCCTCTGGATCATCAGTGCCACACTCTGGTTCATCACTGCCACCCTCTGGATCGCCACTGCTACCCTCTGGTTCATCACTGCCACACTCTGGTTTGCCACTGCCACCATCTGGATCATCACTGCCACCCTCTGGTTCACCACTGCCACCCTCTGGTTCATCACTGCTATCCTCTGGTTCATCACCTTGTGGTTCACCACTGCCACCCTCTGGATGATCACTTCCCCCCTCTGGTTCATTACTGCCACCCCCTGGTTCATCACTGCCACCCTCTGGTTGATCACTGCCACCCTCTGGTTCAAGACTGCCACCCTCTGGTTTGCCAACGCCACCACCTGGATCATCACGGCCACCCTCTGGTTCACCACTGCCACCCTCTGGTTCACCACTGCCACCCTCTGGTTCATCACTGCCACCCTCTGGTTTGCCACTGCCACCCTCTGGATCATCACTGCCACCCTCTGGTTCACCACTGACACCCTCTGGTTCACCACTGCCACCCTTGGGTCCATCACTGCCACCCTCTGGTTCATTACTGCCACCTTCTGGTTCGCCACTACGACCCTTTGGATCATCACTGCAACCCTCTAATTCATCACTGCCACCCTCTGGTTCTCCACTGCCACCCTCTGGTTCAAGACTGCCACCCTCTGGTTGATCACTACCACCCTCTGGTTCATTACTGCCACCCTCTGGTTCGCCACTGCCACCCTCTGAATAGTCACTGCCACCCTCTGGTTCATTACTGCCACCCTCTGGTTCATCAATGCCACCCTCTGGTTGATCACTGCCACCCTCTGGTTCAAGGCTGCCACCTTCTGGTTGATCACTGGCATCCTCTGGTTCATCCCTGCCACCCTCTGGTTCATCACTGCCACCCTCTGGTTCCGCACTGCCACCCTCTGGGTTACCAGTGCCACCCTCTGGTTCATCACTGCCACCCTCTGGTTAATCACTGCCACCCTCTGGTTCAAGACTGCCACCCTCTGGTTGATCACTACCACCCTCTGGTTCATTACTGCCACCCTCTGGTTCGCCACTGCCACCCTCTGGATAGTCACTGCCACCCTCTGGTTCATTACTGCCACCCTCTGGTTCGCCACTGCCACCCTCTGGATCATCACTGCCACCCTTTGGTACAAAACTGCCACCCCCTGGTTCGCCACTGCCACCCTCTGGATCTTCACTGCCAACCTCTGGTTCATCAATGCAACCCTCTGGATCGCCACTGCTACCCTCTTGTTCATCACTGCCATCCTCAGGTTTTCCACTGCCACCCTCTGGTTCACCACTGCCACCCTCTGGTTCACCACTGCCACCCTCTGGATCATCACTGCCACCCTTGGGTTCATTACTGCCACCCTCTGGTGCAACACTGCCACCCTCTGGATCATCACTGCCACCCTCTGGTTCATTACTGCCACCCTCTGGTTCGCCACTGCCACCCTCTGGATCATCACTGCCACACTCTGGTTCATCACTGCCACCCTCTGGATCACCTCTGCTAACCTCTGGTTCATCACTGCCACCCTTGGTTTGCCACTGCCACCCTCTGGATCATCACTGCCACCCTCTGGTTTGCCACTGCCACCCTCTGGTTCATCACTGTTATCCTCTGGTTCATCGCCTTGTGGTTCACCACTGCCACCCTCTGGATCATCACTGCCACCCTCTGGTTAATTACTGCCACCCTCTGTTTGATCACTGCCACCCTCTGGTTGATCACTGCCACCCTCTGGTTCAAGACTGCCACCCTCTGGTTTGCCAATGCCACCATCTGGATCATCACTGCCACCCTCTGGTTCACCACTGCCTCCCTCTGGTTCACCACGGCCACCCTCTGGTTCATCACTGCCACCCTCTGGTTTGCCACTACCACCCTCTGGATCATCTCTGCCACCCTCTGGTTCATCACTGCTATCCTCCGGTTCATCACCTTGTTGCTCACCACTGCCACCCTCGGGTCCATCACTGCCACCCTCTGGTTCATTACTGCCACCCTCTGGTTCGCCACTGACACCCTCTGGATCATCACTGCCACCCTCTGGTTCATCACTGCCACCCTCTGGTTTGCCACTGCCACCCTCTGGATCATCACTGCCACCCTCTGGTTCTTCACTGCCATCCTCTGGTTCATCAATGCCACCCTCTGGTTGATCACTGCCACCCTCTAGTTCAAGGCTGCCACCCTCTGGTAGATCACTGGCATCCTCGGGTTTATCCCTGCCACCCTCTGGTTCATCCCTGCCACCCTCTGGTTCATCACTGCCACCCTCTGGTTCTGCACTGCCACCCTCTGGGTTACCAGTGCCACCCTTTGGTTCATCACTGCCACCCTCTGGTTCATCACTGTCACCCTCTGGTTCAATACTGCCACCCTCTGGTTGATCACTGCCATCCTCTGGTTCATTACTACCACCCTCTGGTTAAAACCACTGCCGACCCTCTGGATCATCACTGCCACCCTCTGGTTCATTACGGCCACCCTCTGGTTCGCCACTGCCACCCTCTGGATCATCACTGCCACCCTCCGGTTCATCGCTGCCACCCTCTGGATCGCCACTGCTACCCTCTGGTTCATCACTGCCACCCTCTGGTTTGCCACTGCCACCCTCTGGATCATCACTACCACCCTCTGGTTCACCACTGCCACCCTTTGGTTCATCACTGCTATCCTCTGGTTCATCACCTTGTAGTTCACCACTGCCACCCTCTGGATCATCACTGCCACCCTCTGGATCATCACTGCCACCCTCTGGTTCTCCACTGCCGTCCTCTGGTTCATCAATGCCACCCTCTGGTTGATCACTGCCACCCTCTGGTTCAAGGCTGCCACCCTCTGGTTGTTCACTGGCATCCTCTAGTTCATCCCTGCCACCCTCTGGTTCATCACTGCCACCCTCTGGTTCATTACGGGCCCCCTCTGGTTCGCCACTGCCACCCTCTGGATCATCACTGCCACCCTCCGGTTCATCGCTGCCACCCTCTGGATCGCCACTGCTACCCTCTGGTTCATCACTGCCACCCTCTGGTTTGCCACTGCCACCCTCTGGATCATCACTGCCACCCTCTGGTTCACCACTGCCACCCTTTGGTTCATCACTGCTATCCTCTGGTTCATAACCTTGTAGTTCACCACTGCCACCCGCTGGATCATCACTGCCACCCTCTGGATCATCACTGCCACCCTCTGGTTCATCACTGCCACCATCTGGTTGATCACTGCCACCCTCTGGTTCAAGACTGCCACCCTCTGGTTTGCCAATGCCAACCTCTGGATCATCACTGCCACCCTCTGGTTCACCACTGCCACCCTCTGGTTCACCACTGCCACCCTCTGGATCATCACTGCCACCCTCTGGTTCACCACTGCCACCCTCTGGTTCATCACTGCTATCCTCTGGTTCATCACCTTGTGGTTCACCACTGCCACCCTCTGGTTCATCACTGCTACCCTCTGGTTCATTACTGCCACCCTCTGGTTCGCCACTGCCACCCTCTGGATCATCACTGCCACCCTCTGGTTCATCACTGCCATCCTCTGGTTTGCCACTGCCACCCTCTGGTTCATCACTGCCACCCTTGGGTTCTGCACTGCCACCCTCTGGGTTACCAGTGCCACCCTCTGGTTCATCACTGCCACCCTCTGGTTCATCATTGCCACCCTCTGGTTCAATACTGCCACTCTCTGGTTGATCACTGCCACCCTCTGGTTCATTACTGCCACCCTCTGGTTAAAACCACTGCCGACCCTCTGGATCATCACTGCCACCCTCTGGTTCATTACGGGCCCCCTCTGGTTCGCCACTGCCACCCTCTGGATCATCACTGCCACCCTCCGGTTCATCGCTGCCACCCTCTGGATCGCCACTGCTACCCTCTGGTTCATCACTGCCACCCTCTGGTTTGCCACTGCCACCCTCTGGATCATCACTACCACCCTCTGGTTCACCACTGCCACCCTTTGGTTCATCACTGCTATCCTCTGGTTCATCACCTTGTAGTTCACCACTGCCACCCTCTGGATCATCACTGCCACCCTCTGGATCATCACTGCCACCCTCTGGTTCTCCACTGCCGTCCTCTGGTTCATCAATGCCACCCTCTGGTTGATCACTGCCACCCTCTGGTTCAAGGCTGCCACCCTCTGGTTGTTCACTGGCATCCTCTAGTTCATCCCTGCCACCCTCTGGTTCATCACTGCCACCCTCTGGTTCCGCACTGCCACCCTCTGGGTTACCAGTGCCACCCTCTGGTTCATCACTGCCACCCTCTGGTTCCATACTGCCACTTTCTGGATCATCACTGACACCCTCTGGTTCATCACTGCCACCCTCTGGTTCATTACTGCCACCCTCTGGTTCGCCACAGCCACCCTCTGGATCATCAATGCCACCCTCCGGTTCATCAATGCCACCCTCTGGATCGCCACTGCTACCCTCTGGTTCATCACTTCCACCCTCTGGTTTGCCACTGCCACCCTCTGGATCATCACTGCCACCCTCTTGTTCACCACTGCCACCCTCTGGTTCATCACTGCTATCCTCTGGTTCATCACCTTGTGGTTCACCACTGCCACCCTCTGGATCTTCACTGCCACCCTCTGGTTCATTACTGCCACCCTCTGATTTGCCACTGCCACCCTCTGGATCATCACTGCCACCCTCTGGTTCATTACTGCCGCCCTCTGGTTTGCCACTGCCACCCTCTGGATCATCAGTGCCACACTCTGGTTCATCACTGCCACCCTCTGGATCGCCACTGCTACCCTCTGGTTCATCACTGCCACACTCTGGTTTGCCACTGCCACCATCTGGATCATCACTGCCACCCTCTGGTTCACCACTGCCACCCTCTGGTTCATCACTGCTATCCTCTGGTTCATCACCTTGTGGTTCACCACTGCCACCCTCTGGATGATCACTTCCACCCTCTGGTTCATTACTGCCACCCCCTGGTTCATCACTGCCACCCTCTGGTTGATCACTGCCACCCTCTGGTTCACCACTGCCACCCTCTGGTTCATCACTGCCACCCTCTGGTTTGCCACTGCCACCCTCTGGATCATCACTGCCACCCTCTGGTTCACCACTGACACCCTCTGGTTCACCACTGCCACCCTTGGGTCCATCACTGCCACCCTCTGGTTCATTACTGCCACCTTCTGGTTCGCCACTACGACCCTTTGGATCATCACTGCAACCCTCTAATTCATCACTGCCACCCTCTGGTTCTCCACTGCCACCCTCTGGTTCAAGACTGCCACCCTCTGGTTGATCACTACCACCCTCTGGTTCATTACTGCCACCCTCTGGTTCGCCACTGCCACCCTCTGAATAGTCACTGCCACCCTCTGGTTCATTACTGCCACCCTCTGGTTCATCAATGCCACCCTCTGGTTGATCACTGCCACCCTCTGGTTCAAGGCTGCCACCTTCTGGTTGATCACTGGCATCCTCTGGTTCATCCCTGCCACCCTCTGGTTCATCACTGCCACCCTCTGGTTCCGCACTGCCACCCTCTGGGTTACCAGTGCCACCCTCTGGTTCATCACTGCCACCCTCTGGTTAATCACTGCCACCCTCTGCTTCAAGACTGCCACCCTCTGGTTGATCACTACCACCCTCTGGTTCATTACTGCCACCCTCTGGTTCGCCACTGCCACCCTCTGGATAGTCACTGCCACCCTCTGGTTCATTACTGCCACCCTCTGGTTCGCCACTGCCACCCTCTGGATCATCACTGCCACCCTTTGGTACAAAACTGCCACCCCCTGGTTCACCACTGCCACCCTCTGGATCTTCACTGCCAACCTCTGGTTCATCAATGCAACCCTCTGGATCGCCACTGCTACCCTCTTGTTCATCACTGCCATCCTCAGGTTTTCCACTGCCACCCTCTGGTTCACCACTGCCACCCTCTGGTTTACCACTGCCACCCTCTGGTTCATCACTGTTATCCTCTGGTTCATCGCCTTGTGGTTCACCACTGCCACCCTCTGGATCATCACTGCCACCCTCTGGTTAATTACTGCCACCCTCTGTTTGATCACTGCCACCCTCTGGTTGATCACTGCCACCCTCTGGTTCAAGACTGCCACCCTCTGGTTTGCCAATGCCACCATCTGGATCATCACTGCCACCCTCTGGTTCACCACTGCCTCCCTCTGGTTCACCACGGCCACCCTCTGGTTCATCACTGCCACCCTCTGGTTTGCCACTACCACCCTCTGGATCATCTCTGCCACCCTCTGGTTCACCACTGCCACCCTCTGGTTCATCACTGCTATCCTCCGGTTCATCACCTTGTTGCTCACCACTGCCACCCTCGGGTCCATCACTGCCACCCTCTGGTTCATTACTGCCACCCTCTGGTTCGCCACTGACACCCTCTGGATCATCACTGCCACCCTCTGGTTCATCACTGCCACCCTCTGGTTTGCCACTGCCACCCTCTGGATCATCACTGCCACCCTCTGGTTCTTCACTGCCATCCTCTGGTTCATCAATGCCACCCTCTGGTTGATCACTGCCACCCTCTAGTTCAAGGCTGCCACCCTCTGGTAGATCACTGGCATCCTCAGGTTTATCCCTGCCACCCTCTGGTTCATCCCTGCCACCCTCTGGTTCATCACTGCCACCCTCTGGTTCTGCACTGCCACCCTCTGGGTTATCAGTGCCACCCTTTGGTTCATCACTGCCACCCTCTGGTTCATCACTGTCACCCTCTGGTTCAAGACTGCCACCCTCTGGTTGATCACTGCCATCCTCTGGTTCATTACTACCATCCTCTCGTTAAAACCACTGCTGACCCTCAGGATCATCACTGCCACCCTCTGGTTCATTACGGCCACCCTCTGGTTCGCCACTGCCACCCTCTGGATCATCACTGCCACCCTCCGGTTCATCGCTGCCACCCTCTGGACCGCCACTGCTACCCTCTGGTTCATCACTGCCACCCTCTGGTTTGCCACTGCCACCCTCTGGATCATCACTGCCACCCTCTGGTTCACCACTGCCACCCTTTGGTTCATCACTGCTATCCTCTGGTTCATAACCTTGTAGTTCACCACTGCCACCCGCTGGATCATCACTGCCACCCTCTGGATCATCACTGCCACCCTCTGGTTCATCACTGCCACCATCTGGTTGATCACTGCCACCCTCTGGTTCAAGACTGCCACCCTCTGGTTTGCCAATGCCAACCTCTGGATCATCACTGCCACCCTCTGGTTCACCACTGCCACCCTCTGGTTCACCACTGCCACCCTCTGGATCATCACTGCCACCCTCTGGTTCACCACTGCCACCCTCTGGTTCATCACTGCTATCCTCTGGTTCATCACCTTGTGGTTCACCACTGCCACCCTCTGGTTCATCACTGCTACCCTCTGGTTCATTACTGCCACCCTCTGGTTCGCCACTGCCACCCTCTGGATCATCACTGCCACCCTCTGGTTCATCACTGCCATCCTCTGGTTTGCCACTGCCACCCTCTGGTTCATCACTGCCACCCTTGGGTTCTGCACTGCCACCCTCTGGGTTACCAGTGCCACCCTCTGGTTCATCACTGCCACCCTCTGGTTCATCATTGCCACCCTCTGGTTCAAGACTGCCACTCTCTGGTTGATCACTGCCACCCTCTGGTTCATTACTGCCACCCTCTGGTTAAAACCACTGCCGACCCTCTGGATCATCACTGCCACCCTCTGGTTCATTACGGGCCCCCTCTGGTTCGCCACTGCCACCCTCTGGATCATCACTGCCACCCTCCGGTTCATCGCTGCCACCCTCTGGATCCCCACTGCTACCCTCTGGTTCATCACTGCCACCCTCTGGTTTGCCACTGCCACCCTCTGGATCATCACTACCACCCTCTGGTTCACCACTGCCACCCTTTGGTTCATCACTGCTATCCTCTGGTTCATCACCTTGTAGTTCACCACTGCCACCCTCTGGATCATCACTGCCACCCTCTGGATCATCACTGCCACCCTCTGGTTCATCACTGCCACCCTCTGGTTGATCACTGCCACCCTCTGGTTCAAGCCTGCCACCCTCTGGTTTGCCAATGCCACCCTCTGGATCATCACTGCCACCCTTTGGTTCACCACTGCCACCCTCTGGTTCACCACTGCCACCCTCTGGATCATAACTGCCACCCTCTGGTTCACCACTGCCACCCTCTGGATCATCACTGCCACCCTCGGCTCATCACTGCCACCCTCTGGTTGATCACTGCCACCCTCTGGTTGATCACTGCCACCCTCTGGTTGATCACTGCCACCCTCTGGTTGATCACTGCCACCCTCTGGTTCAAGACTGCCACCCTCTGGTTTGCAAATGCCACCCTCTGGATCATCACTGCCACCCTCTGGTTCACCACTGCCACCCTCTGGTTCACCACTGCCACCCTCTGGATCATCACTGCCACCCTCTGGTTCACCACTGCCACCCTATGGTTCATCACTGCTATCCTCTGGTTCATCACCTTGTGGTTCACCACTGCCACCCTCTGGTTCATCACTCCCACCCTCTGGTTCATTTCTGCCACCCTCTGGTTCGCCACTGCCACCCTCTGGATCATCACTGCCATCCTCTGGTTCATCACTGCCATCCTCTGGTTTGCCACTGCCACCCTCTGGATCATCACTGCCACCCTCTGGTTCACCACTGCCACCCTCTGGTTCATCAATGCCACCCTCTGGTTGATCACTGCCACCCTCCGGTTCAAGGCTGCCACCCTCTGGTTGATCACTGGCATCCTCTGGTTCATCCCTGACACCCTCTGGTTCACCACTGCCACCCTATGGTTCATCACTGCCACCCTCTGGTTCATCACTGCCACCCTCTGGTTGATCACTGCCACCCTCTGGTTCAAGGCTGCCACCCTCTGGTTGATCACTGGCATCCTCTGGTTCATCCCCGCCACCCTCTGGTTTACCACTGCCACCCTCTGGTTCTAGGCTGCCACCCTCTGGTTCATCACTGGCATCCTCTGGTTCATCCCTGCCACCCTCTGGTACACCACTGCCACCCTCTGGTTCACCACTGCCACCCTCAGGTTCATCACTGCCACCCTCTGGTTCATCACTGCCACCCTCCGGTTCAAGGCTGCGACCCTCTGGTTGATCACTGGCATCCTCTGGTTCATCCCTGTACCCTCTGGTTCACCACTGCCACCCTCTGGTTCATCTCTGCCACCTCTCGTTCATCACTGCTACCCTCTGGTTTGCCACTGCCACCCTATGGATCATCACTGTCCCCCTCTGGTTTATCACAGCACCCTCTGGTTCACCACTGCCACCCTCTTGTTCACCACTGTAGATTATGGGGAGAAAGCAAAGCACACCTTCCCAGCCTCAACTGAGATTAATTAATTTGGGGGCTGGTTAATGTGTCACTGAATTTGAGCTTCAAGTCTGGCACCTGCTTCCTTAGCTGTAAGTGCTTCCTGTTGCAGTTTAATTTTTTTTACAGGAGCATTGTGCCATACTTGTAACTATTCTCTGACCCTGCTTTGAGGGTCAGAGCAGGGTCAGAGAATACTTGAAGTAGGCAACTGAACTCTGGAGGGCCCCTCAGGAAGCACTACAGGGAATGGTTACAAATTAGCTTGAACTTTTGCAACTGCTAAGTGCTTTTAGTTTAGCAAAATTCGTTTTTCTGCAATTTCGCGAGATTCGCGGGGTGCGAATTCGCTCGAAATCGAACTTGCAATCCGCAAATTCGTGCGAGTTTGCGGATTTCTTTTTTTTGTGTGTTTGCCATGTTTTTTGCTTATTCGCGGACCACTTGCAGTGCACCGACAGCGAGGTTGCCCATGCGGTCGTACATGAGCGCGGCCATCTGGTGCGCGTTGCGTATTTCCATTTCCGGGCGCTATTGACAATGTTGCGTTGTGTGCGGCGCGCTATTAACAGTTCGCACTTGTTTTTGCGTACTCGCACGGGAAAAATCGCACAAACTTACCCACACGGTCCTCAATGGGCATGGCCATCTTGTTTTTCATTCATTGCTATGGTTCTGTGCATGCTTTCTAACCTTTCATCTGTGCAATCCTTTGTTTCTTTGGACTTTTTTTATCTTTTCTTTTTTTTTAGATCTATATTTTGTGTTTTTTTCAACTTTTCGTTACTTTTAAAGCTACTTTTTAAAACTTTTTAACTTTATTTTTTTTCATATTCTTTCTTTTTTTTTTTTTTCTGCTGTACAGGACCATGGCAAAGGGAGCCGGGAAGGAGAAGGGGAAGGGTCCCGCACCCCGTACCCGGCTCCCATGCGGGCGATAGCGGTGGAAGCTAGTCACAGCCCGGGAGATCTTCAGTGCGGAGGAGGTGGCCGGACTGGTTTACTATGTGCAGTGCCGTCTCCCCAAGACCATCGCGGCAGGTGGCAGGATCGCTAGCGGATACGGGCTCCGGGAGGGTCGGAAGCGGTGGGAGAAGGTCTGCCGGGCCATGTATCAACACTCTCGGGTCTGGCGCACCTACAACAAGGCCTCGCACCGGTGGTCTGACCTCCTGGACAGAGAACCCGACCTGCTCGACCTGCTAGGTGTCAAGATCCCCAGGCTTGGTGAGTAGTAGTAGCTATTTAATCACTACTCTGTTTTCTCCTGCTCTATGTGTTATCCTATTGCACATTTTTGTTTTTTCCAAAGAGCAATAATGCTGTAGATTAGATTGTAGGTGAATTATGTTTCAAAATGTTCTGTGATTGCATTTCTGGTGCACTGCTCTCCTGCTCAGTTGCGGTGCTACTATGCTTATTTGTTTTCGATTTTATTTGCTCATTTCATTGGCCTGAGTAATTATGTATGAGTGTACTTTACAGAACTGCGTAATGCTAGACACTAAGGGGCAGATTTACAATTACTGGCGCATCCCTGCAAATTAGCAGGGATGCGCCAGTAATTTTGCGCCATGCCTCCACCACCCATGGTGCACCGCATTTACAATGCGGCGCACCATGGGGTGAAAATGACACAGAAGTGTCACGCATCTGTGCCCTAAGGGCAGCGCATTGCTGGAGTTGCGTTGCAACCACGACGCAGCTCCAGCAATGCTCCGGGTTGCCCTATTTCCCTAATGCTGCGTCAAGCCGTACGTCTGCTTCAAGCAGGCGCAGGGTTTTAACTGAGTGACACTGCATTGGCCTAAAAGTGACTGAGTGAAATCTTGTAGATTTCACTCAGCCACTTTTAGGATGCATTCCTGCACAGGAACGCACTCCCTTGCGCCAGAACGCCCCCTGATGGCGCAGGGCTTTACAACGTGATGCATCTCCCAGATGCGTCACGTTGTTAATATACCCTGCAACATGGCGCCTCTTTAGCGCTGCCGCTGCATCACAAAAGTCATGCAACGATGGAGCAAAAGAGCCGCAAGGGACTTGTAAATCTGCCCCTAGAGACTCAAGTCCAGTCCTTCCTTTGTTCACCTGCCACTAAGAAGAGATAATGGTGGTAGATTGATAGTTTTAGTATTTTAATGACTGGTTATGTAGTAGGAAACTTACTTTTTAGTGTTCTCACTGGTCTGCAATCACAATGGACTTTGTCTGTCACTTCGCGTGCTGCGTAGTGCTGCCTGCCACTCCTAGTCGAACCTTTTTGTAGTTTGTTTAGTGAGTTACATAACTTTCCAAGTCGACGGTCTGCGAATCCAGCAATACTAATATCTTAGTAGACCACATCAGATAGGTCAATAAATGTAGTGCACTTGTTGTCTATTTGCTATTTCCCCAAAATAATTTGTTATTGTTCTTTTGAAATGTTTGATTTGGTTGACAACAATCATCCATGTTTGGGTCTTTCTTTCATGTTGTACATCAGCTCACCCCAGGGGCAAGAGGACAGCGGAGGAGGTAGCGGCGCCAGCGGACGAGGACAAGAAAGGCCAGGATCGGTCAGGCGAGGGCTCCACTGCTGGCCCCAGTAAGTTTTCATGTTAATATTAATAATTTTACTTCCCTATCTTTTAGAATACCTATTTTTTACTAACGTTCCACATTCGATTTTTCCTACATCGTCTTTGATCTTCTTGTTGACTGTTTCAAAATTCTTATCCTGCCTCCACTATGACTCCCTGTGGCACTACTAGATTATTATTATTAGTCTGTCTGTGTAGCTAACTAAGCTTGCACAGTTGGCAAAAGGTGTTAAAAGAAACTCCATTTCTATTCAGCAATAGCTCTATGCACTGAGTGCAGTCCTCTGGGTTGTCCATAATGTCTTTTGAAGTCCTCTAAATGTTTATGCTTTGACAATTCTCAACGATAAACTGTTAATGACCACCAAGAAAGAATAAGATACTAGTTTACTTTTTGATTGGATAGGAGGACAATCCATACTACTATTGTTGCAGGGACAATTCTGCACAAACAGAACTATGGACACTAATTAGTGCATTGTGTATCAATTATAATAGGCGCAGTTAGACTTTCCACATACCTCAGTCATAACAGAATTTGAACCCCCAATCTCCTTACTGACTAGCTAGTGTGACAGAGTCATTTAAATCCCTAATTCATCATTGATTGATCCCCAATGATGATTATCCAACCCAGGACATAAGAATACGGAGTCAGAGTCATGAACTGTCAGAGCCACGGACTCATGCTTGCAAATTACAAACCCTTAGACCCACTCATGACTAAAAACCACAGAGTTTATGTAAGTTTTAAAGCTTTATTAAAAGTAAAAACATTTATTAAAATCAAGTTCACCATACAACATAAACAGTGGATTGAAAATGGAAAAGTGCTTAGTGATCTCACACATTAATTGTGGGCGAGCCCTCACCTGGTTGGAACTTCAAATCTTCTTTGTGGTGCTGAATCGTTGCTGACTCCCTCCTACTGATGATGATCTGATGTTGCTCTTGTTCTTAGAAGGGAAGCTTCTGTCTGTTATGAGAAAAACGGTGCATGTTAAAAAGCAAGCATTCATCAGTTGCGCCAAAAAGTGTAGCAAGACAACACCCTTCCCTGAAAAAAAGTGCAATTTTTACTTTTGACTAGACAGCCACAAAATTATTACATTTGTTTGTGTAGTTGTAGTGAATTTTTTTCATTCCTAGACAAAATACTAGGGAGTGGTGTATATGGCATCTAAGAATCTGAAATGTATTTTCTAGGCGGAACAACGGCACAACCATCCACCGGTGCCGGGGCCAGCACGGAGATGGGCACTCCTGGGGCGGAGGCGGTGGAACAGCCAGCGGAAGCTGCTGTGGGGGAAGCCACGGTAGTGGCAGACAGTGGTAAGCTATTCTATTCCTTACTTATTGAGATAGCAGACTGCAGAGTGTGCTCTCTGCACGGGTGTAGTATATGTTGTACAGTACAAGTATACTATACTGTTAAGAATAAGAAGACTTTCAAATTTAGAACTAAGTTTTTATTAACCAGGTAGTAACCTCCTCTAAATTGACTTCAACTCAGCTGTGAAAGTTTTTTCGAGAATCCAAGTCAGATCAGAGATGAACTTAATGGATGGTATGAACAAAAAGGGAAAAAAGGGTGTAAGTAAGTGTGGAAGGATGAGCCAGTTAAAAGTAATGATGAATGGCAAAGAATGATACGTGTTTTTGAATGCTGTCCGAGGTGGCTGGGGATATGATGCATGTCCGGTTGAAGGATGAAGCAAAGATGGGTGGAAGGAGAAAGGAAAGAGGACTGCCTAGGTGGGTGAAACAGAAACTGTATGTGTGTGCAATATATCCTTTGGTTGAAATTCAAAAGCAAGTCAAGCACAGATGCATGGCTTGCGGTTTCCAAAATAAAATAAAAATGTTCTTTTCCCGTGAGAAAAAGTAAGGTTTGTACACTTGAGACATTAAGCTGAATGATTGACATTTACTTTGAATGGATGGATGCCTGGATCATGGTACTATCTGACTCATAGATAGCATATGTGTATGTAGAGAGAGTAGACGGTCACTGGATGAACTAAGTGTTACTTTGAAGAGCATGTAACACTGCACCCGCACGTCCGTTCCAGTGTAGGAAAGGCAAGGAAAAGAAGTTGTAATTTTTCCAAATACTACCATGAATAGTAGCAGTACTTTGTTTTAAAAGCACAGCAAATATCCTGCGATTACGGGGGCCACTCACTACCTCTGTTAATAATTTTAGTGCAACTCTGTCATTCATGTGTGGCCTATCAGTGTTCACTCAATAAAAAACAAAGCACCTAAAGTCATCCCATATGTAATCAAATACATATCCTGTGAAGGGATAGATAATCATAATATTTATCTTCTACATTTTCCTTTTCTAGTAGTCATTGGCACTGTAGGGTAAAAGGTAAATTTATTAATCAGTAGCCCTTGTAACAGAGTATTCTCAGTGCCACCCGTAATAGAAAAGTAAGAGCTTCACCACTTGCATGTACTGGATTTGTACAGTAACGCAAGCCTGTGTCATCATGGCGTGCAAGTTGACTGCGCTGGCATTATGCCGGCTTCCAGAAGTGTACGTACCAATTTCGCTAAACAAGAGAGAAGAAGAAGAATAAGACTGGTGTACTGTCATAGTCGACTCTAATGTACTGAGTCCATAGTGCTCATAAAATTGATTCCTGAAACTCCCACTAATGTTAGAGCAAGGCTGAAGAAGTGGGAGGTTAGATAGATACAGGCCACAAATGTTATGTGCTGTGCTTGCAAGTTGCTAGTTCTACTGTGACACAACTTTCTGCTGAATTATTTTGTGTTCATCTTAAAGAGCATTGGTTACAGACTATGGGGCATATTATCAAGCCTGTGCGCTAAAATTATCGCCGCTTTATCGGCCGAAAACGGCCGATAAAGCGGCGATAATGGGCTTGATAATATGCTCTGTGGAATTCCAATCGAAGCCCATGTTAGATGTCTTCACATCTAACATGTGCTTCGACTGGAATTCCATAGAGCATATTATCAAGCCCATTATCGCTGCTTTATCGGCCGTTTTCGGCCGATAAAGCGGCGATAATTTTAGCGCACAGGCTTGATAATATGCCCCTATGTTTTTCTTTCTTCATATAGATGCTCCTTCCAAACTGTCAAGAAAGGAGATGTCTAGACGGGCCCGGCAACGGAAACTGGAGGCGACTCTCGCCGAATAACGGCGGCTGGTGACCCAGGAGGAGGAGGAGACGCAGTCGCTGACCACCACAACATCTACAGGGACAGCTGCATCCTCTTCCGCGTTCCCTGGGTCAGCCAGTCAGCGCAGGCCTCCAGCGGTATGGAGCCGTTGTACAGCAGCCACCCGCCACCGCCAAGCAGCCAGAAAATCAGCTGCCTCCCTCAGCAGGTGCAAGGCACGCGTGCACCGCCTAACCCTCAGGGTGGCCTACCTTGAGCAGGAGCAGAAGAAACTGAGAATCCTGCTCAAGAACCTCCGCAAGGAGCATGACCACCTGGCCCAAAAAGTACGCCGCCTGCGGCATTAGAGAAGGAGATACTGTCCCTTGCCCCTTTTTTAAAGACTTTTGGGGGTGGGAATTGGGAGTTGGGTTTTTTGGACTTTGGGAACTTTTTTTATTTCATGGACATTCGTTGGGGTTAGGTGAGGGGGTGGGTAGGGTCTTGCGGGATAGAATATTTTTGTTAGGGATATAAATAATTATTACTTTCAACTTAAACCTAGCATACGTGTTTTTACTGCAGTTGAGGCTGGAGGGGGGCGGTTAACTGTAAGTTTGTTTTCCTGAATCTTAAGTGGCTTCTTGATTCAAATTGTGTAAGTAATTGCCCAAATGTTTACAAAAGTAAGTGCCTCTCACAGCGTCAGTGATTTCAATTGTCCTAGGACTTTACTAGTACTACCGCCAGTCTCTCGTCTCTCATACTACTCCATTATTCTTCCTCCCCCCAAACGCTTATCTTACCTGTAATTCGTGTTTGAAAATAGGGCTAGGCACAGGGCTGGCTGCATGGCAAATGGCGATTAAGGATGGCAATCCTGGGCGGTTGACATGGCATCATTGCGGTGGCACAAGTGGTGGTACACAGTGGCAGTTGCAGCATATGAAAAAAAGAAATTAAAACCTTGATTGGCCTGAGCGGAGCATTAGAACGGTACGATAGATACTATAGCACGTGACAGTACACTAGAACAGTGCCAAAATGTAGCCTTACAAATGCTAAAGTATTGAAAGTATAACTACTACTTGCGTGGAATTTGACATTGGCTACTACTACAAGAAATAGTACTGAAGGTGAAGGACACAGCAGAGTAATCATTTGCCACATGTAGGAGGAGGATGTTCTTCATGATCAATCCAGTTGATGGCGCCCAGGAAAATCTGCTTTGATTTGCCAATAGTCATGGGTCTGTGTCAAGCTGAGTAAGAATATATCCTTTGATTCCTCCACCAGCCTTGAAATATATTTCATTTTCAGTTGCTATGACCTTATCCTCCCCAGCAAGTGTGTGAAATTATTGCTGTCATTTACTCAGACATCAATTAAAACCACACAGCCCGGGGGAAGAGGGTTAGGGTTTGGAAATTGGATGGGAATGGAGTTTTTTGGGAAAGTTTTGTTGAGAGAGGAAAAAAAAACACAGCATGGAGAAACAACCAATGAAGATAAACAAATCTTTGGATACGAAGATATCCATAAATATTTAATGGACATAAAGAAAGTGCATGCACTTCTGCAGGCATGAAGTTGATTGCTTAATGGATGGTTAGGTTACTTAAACTAAGTAGAACTTTCTAATGAATGAAAGAATGCAACAGTACAGGACTGCACTAATTATGCGTTTTTGCCTATCTCAGCACTCAGAAAAACACTTTGTTCATTAAATTATTTTGAAAAATAGCAAAGTAAAACTATACAATGGCTGGAGGGATGGCTTTAGAAGCAGAGAGCAAAGAAATGCAGAGTCACACTCATAGAAGTTCACAGCAATAACATTACTTAAAAGATAAGTAGAAATGAATGGATACTGTTACTGTATGGTGTTGTACTTGTCCTGTTGAATCTGGGAAGTTGCATGCATCAAGCCATTCCTCTTATTTGCGGTAATAATAATAATAATAATAATAATAATAATAATAATAATAATAATAATAATAATAATAATAATAATAATAATAATAATAATAATAATAATATAATAATAATATAATCTTTATTCGGTTTTTACAATTCGAAAAGCCATAAAAGATAACAATTTAAAAAACAATAAAATTAAAAAAATTTAAAAACATGAATTAAACTTTTGATTTCTTAGCTCGGACAAATACATTTTAGGCAGTTTGGAAAAAATAGCAAAAGATGGAAGGTTACAGTTTTACAGATTGTTTCTGTGTCTCATGATGCATTTTAAAAAATTTAATACATGATATACCGTACATTCTGAGTCCAGGAATTGAAGAGATAACATCGCTGGGCGGCATTGTCTATGGCCCCATTTTTTTAATAGGGGAATGAGCCAAGTTTTTCGGTGCGGTTGATAGAACTTACAAAAAAGTACTGTATGAATAGTGGACTGTTGGGAGTGTTCGTCACAAGGACACAGTGCCATATCAGTACTCCAATTATTCTTTTCAGGGAAGGTCACCAGTCTGAAAAATAAGTTCAACCTGAACCTTGTTAGGAGCATCATCTCATAGGTGGAAATCCCTAGGGTGAGATATGGCTGAATTTTCATGGTCTGCTGGATGGTAATTGCATGCATGACAGATTTTTTTGTAGTCAGCATTGTTAGTCTCAGGGAATCCAAGTGGCTCAATGCTACCTGTTTTAGATCTTTTTTAGAGATTTCTTTCATTAGTTCTGGATTATAATAGTATTTCTCAAATCCCAGATCTTGTAGAAAATTTCTGATGTAAGAAATCCAAGGAATTTTTTTAGCATGATCCAACTCCATGATGTCTTGTATAATGTTTTTTGTCAGGTTATTTTCATCAGATAACCAGACTCTTCTCCAAAGCATTAGAGGTTGGATTTTTATCAGGTCTTCGATAAATGGGATTCCCAATTCTATGTGCGAGGCATAGGTGGAAGTGCCTCGTGGTGTTGACAAAAGGAATCTCGTGAAGATGTTTTCCTCTTTCTGGATTGGGACGGTGTTTGTATGACCCCAGATTCCAGCACCATATAAAGCTGTAGATTGGCACTTCGCCGCATATATTTGCAACAGTTCCACTGGGGGTTTTTTCCCTAGTTTGTTGGAGAATTTCATTAGGGCCATGTTCGCTCTTTTAAAAAGGTGCCTCCTAGCTTCTACCGCCGGCTTCCAATTTTGGGCATCATCAATCATGATACCCAAGTAGGGGTATTGCGAGGTTCTCTCAATTTTTTGGTCTTTTAAAAAGATGGATTTTGCGGGTTTTTTTGAGCCACCGACTACCATAGTGAAGGTTTTTTTAACATTAATATGCAGATCCAGAGCTGCCATGAAGTCTGCATATTTAGTTAAAGATTTCTGTAGTTCAATTGGAGTTCGGGCTAAAATGACAGCATCGTCCGCGTAGAGCAGGGCGGGGATTAGGCGATCTTTTACTTTTGGGAGGTCTCTTCCCCCCTTCAACATACACTCTTCCAGACCGTTGGTGTATAAAGAAAAAAGAAAGGGGGCGAGGACACAGCCTTGCCTCACTCCCCGCTCTACCCTGAATGGTGCTGTCAGTTCTCCTCCTGTCCCGAACCTCACTCTCGCTGTGGCCCCGCTGTAGAGTTCTCTTAAGAAGTCTAGGAGAGGAGGGTCTACTCCCATCTTACTTAGCAATGACCAGAGCTTGGTATGTGAGACACAGTCAAATGCGGAGGAGAGATCCACATATGTCATAAAAATAGAACCTGATTTTGCCAGTGTATACTTAGAAATGAGCAAAGAGAGGTTTAGAGCTTGCTCGGTGGTTCCAAAGCCCTCCCTGAAGCCGAACTGTAGGTCTGAGAGGATGTTTTCGTCAGCCACCCACTGTTGCAGCTTGCCAAGGAGGACTCTGCCGACTACTTTGCCCAGAGAGTCAAGAAGGGAGATTGGGCGGTAGCACTTGACATCTTGCCTATCCCCCTTCTTGAAAATGGGGACCATTATTGACGATGACCATGAGTCCAGCAGTCCAAGTTCCATGGTTGCGAAACAAACCCTCGTGATTAATGGAGTCCACAAGTCGGGAAGGAATTTAAATAGGTCGACGGGAACCCCGTCAGGACCAGGGGCTTTTCCGGGTCTACTTAAGGATAACGCTTTTTCGAAATCTTGAAGGTCAACTTCCAGGTGAATTGGGAACCTGACTGGGTTGCAGCTAGGCTGATGCAGACCTCTGTTAGATGTAGTTTGGAAGATTTTCGAAAAATGGCTCGTCCATGTAGCCTCGTCTATGGCCACGTCTATTTTTGGTCCAGTTGAGTTAGATAGAAAAGGCGATTTGACTATTTTCCAGAAAGCCTGGGAGTTCTTCGAGAGTGCACTCTCGTGTAGGGCCTTCCACAAGGATGTTTTTAGGTCTTTTTTCCTCGTCTTTCTAATAGTAGAGTATTCTCTTCTGAGTTTTTGGATCTTTCTTGCATCTCTGTTGGGTTCCCTAAGAGCTTTCCTCAGATTAGACTGTGCTTTCGTGCAGTCTCGACTGAACCAACCTGTGGTCTTTCTGTTGTTTTGTTTGAGAGTTCTGGTTAATAGGCTTTTGACAAGTTCTATGATGGCGTTGAAGTTTTCCAGTATTTGATTAGCCTCTGCTTGAGGATCTAGACAGACCAAAATGTTTTTGTAAGCAAGAGTAACTAGTTTCTTCGTTAGAATATTGGGATCCACTTTCTCCCATTTGATTGTAAAGCCATTAGTCTTGTTCAGCTCAAGCCTATTCTGAGATAAGGTGTTGGCTATGGTTACCATCGGAGAGTTCGAGATATGTATTTGGAGGTTTAGACTTAGCGCTGAGTGATCGCTGAGGCAATTTTCTAAGATTTTAAATGGTCCGAGTTGCGGTTTTAGGGCTTCTGTAACTAATATATAATCCACTGTTGTTTCGTGGCCCCTTCCTCTGTAGGTAGGCTCTAACATATCAGTTGATTGTAGTGTGGGATTCAGAATTTGCAGGTCCAAGTCTGCAATTACTCTGTTCATGGTGGATCCTGCTTCTGAATGGATAAAGTGCATTAAAGGACTGTCAGAGTCATCTACTATTCCACAGGTATCGATAATGGGGCAGGGGTGCAGATTGAAATCACCGCCCCAAATTATGTGAGCGGTATCCCCTTTCTGTTTATAGTGAATGTGTTCCGTTGTTTTGTTTTGAACTTGGTCGAGAACATTCACAAAATTTTCTAGATCCAGGTTGTTGTATATGTTTACTGCTGTAACACGGATTTTTTTCCCTACAGAGAAAGTAAGAATTTGAAAATTCGGAAGGAGGTCTGTCTTGATGATCTTTAAATCTACAATAGTGTTTGCCACGTAAATTACCAGACCCCCCTTCGGTCTGCCTGAAGTGCTAGGAAGGGCAGGAGAAGTGAAAGTTCTGTATCCCAGTAGGTGGAGCGCTGCCGTTGACCATGTTTCCTGGAGAAAAATAAATTGAAAGCCTTTCAGAAAAACCGCTGCCGATCCGTCCTCGATCTTATTACGGAGGCCGGCAACGTTCCAGAAAACCATGGGAAGCTGAGTGGGTCCGCGATCAAGTGCATCCTTATGCTTGTGCGGTATGGATGGGATGGGCGTTAGATTTGGATGTGAGGATACTGCCGTAGTTAGCAAGGGTTCTGGGGGTTTAGCTGTTTGTCAATCGACCATTTCCAGGCCGCTGAACCTGTTCGTGGTCGGAAAACCTAACCAGTGTTGCCCATTACTAGTGGCTTCGTAGTTAGGACCAAGCGTTTGATAGGGTGGTCTCTCCCAATGCTCCCAACTTCGAAGTCTGTTTTGGGGGCCCACGATCTGCCAGGGAACTTCTCTTTGATGGAAACTCCGATTAGGTGGATACCGAAAGTTGGTAGGTTCGGTGGGTCGCATTATAGTATTAGTGGCCGCTGATTCTAGCTCCCATGGTTGGGGAATTGGATTCTTCCAGATGTTGTCAAACTTACGTTGGTGACTACTATTATTATACCTTTTCGGGTAGAAGTAAGACAGGGGTCTTGTTACAATACCCCCGGGAAAGTTGTTACATTCCCAGGAGCATATATATTCAGCTATGGTGGGATCCTCAAATGTGATGACTATGCAGTCTCCTCGTATTGTTTTTTTTCTATATCCCACCCACGGGGTCCGAGAAACTGAGGCTATTTTACTTTTCCAAGGTGGCGGGACGGGACGGTTTGTATTCAGCCAAAACTGGACCTTGTTCTTTAACGACCAGTTTGGTTCGGTTCCGTCACCTGTGAGTTCGGGAACCCCCGTCATAACCACCACGTAGGGAGTGGCCTCAGGTGGTAGGTTAAAGGTGGGTGGTTGATCGGTTGTCCCCCTCGGAGTATTTTTTGTTTGGGGTGGTTTGATAGTTGTTGTTGTAGGTGTTTTTGGAGCAGGGGTTTTCGAGGGAATAGGATTTGCGGTTGATGTAGATTGAGAACTAGCTTGTGAGGGAATAACCAGGGGCGTGGGAGCTACATTTTGTGGAATGGGATTATTTGCCGGAAGGTTTAGTGTGATTTGCTTTTTGGACTTTGGGGGGGGTACAGTGACGGTTTTCTTAGATGTAGGAAGAATAGGCTCTGGGTTTGACGGAGGCTTGGTATGGGATTGGGGAGGTGTGGGTTGTAAGAAACCAATGATTTTTACTAACTGCCTCTCTATATTACTGAGTCTTGTTTCTAGAGGGCGAATATGAGAATTTAGAAGAAAGGCTACCTCTGTGATCAATCTTGCTGATTCTCTTTGTCTGCCAGTGTTTGATGTGGATATTGAATCAGGCATTAAAGTATCACAGAGGTCACGCGGTACGTGGTGGATTGTTACCACGTTATTAGATGGGGGAGCGGGGTGGTTAGGAATCACCAACTCATTTGCGGTAATGACCGTTGTCGGTGGGTTAGACGTTAAAGAGGTTGTGGTGTGATTTGAATTACTCTTTGCAGTCCTTTTTTTTACCGCCCCCTCCCGTTTTCCTCTCATTTGTCTGGTTTCTTCAGGTGTTGGATCGGGAAATATGTCAGGGGTATTCTCCAGGTCAGATTCTGAGAGGGTTACAGATATTTGGGATGCTGACAAATCAACGTTATTGGGTAGACTAAGTCTATTCGTAGTCGCCGCCGTTAGGGTTGAGGTTGACTGTATTTCTGGAGTTTTTGCTTTTGCAATTAGACCCATTGATGAACGACGTGCAATCGCCAAGTCGGTGGAGACTCTACCCTCAATAAGACTAATACTCTGGTCTATAAAAGTATTAGCTTTGGACAGAAAATCGTCCATGGGACCTAGTAGTTGATCGCCTATACCATTCTTTTTTGTTTTTTTCTGCCTTGTGGATCTAGTATTCATTTTGCGGTGAATGATCAGCTAGATAAAGGATTACTACGTTGATGGATTGTCAGGGGAATCGAAATGATTATGAATACCTGTGTTGGGGAGGCCGGGGTGTAGCTGTTAGAGGGGGGGGCCGGACCGGACTCTTCCGTACTCTAACGGCCTCGAACGGCCCTGTCTTTGCCCAGTCTTAGCCCGGGCTGCGTCCCGCGCTGCGGGAGTGAAACGCTATTAAGTAGGTGGCGGTTTGGGTGGGGGGCGGGCCAGCAGGGAGAGCGGACCGGAAGCTCTTCCGTGGTCTCGCAGGGACTTCTGGGAGATGAAGTCCCTGCACACTCGCAGCCCCGCTGGTGCCTCACGCCCCTTACCGCCTTTCCGCCGAGGTCCTCACTTGTGCACGCAGACAGCAGCCGAGACTGGGGCTCCCCTGCGAAGCGGCGCCCGCGAAGCGGGTGCGGCGAGTTGTCAGCAGGAGCCTCACAGGTCGTAGCAGAAAGTGCGCTGTGCAGTCGGTGGCCTCTTCACAAACAGTAAGTGTCCCACTGGACAGGGATTGCCGGTGCGCTTTTGATGAGTTTAGATGGGCGGGGGGCGGGCCAGCAGGGAGAGCGGACCGGAAGCTCTTCCGTGGTCTCGCAGGGACTTCTGGGAGATGAAGTCCCTGCACACTCGCAGCCCCGCTGGTGCCTCACGCCCCTTACCGCCTTTCCGCCGAGGTCCTCACTTGTGCACGCAGACAGCAGCCGAGACTGGGGCTCCCCTGCGAAGCGGCGCCCGCGAAGCGGGTGCGGCGAGTTGTCAGCAGGAGCCTCACAGGTCGTAGCAGAAAGTGCGCTGTGCAGTCGGTGGCCTCTTCACAAACAGTAAGTGTCCCACTGGACAGGGATTGCCGGTGCGCTTTTGATGAGTTTAGATGGGCGGGGGGCGGGCCAGCAGGGAGAGCGGACCGGAAGCTCTTCCGTGGTCTCGCAGGGACTTCTGGGAGATGAAGTCCCTGCACACTCGCAGCCCCGCTGGTGCCTCACGACCCTTACCGCCTTTCCGCCGAGGTCCTCACTTGTGCACGCAGACAGCAGCCGAGACTGGGGCTCCCCTGCGAAGCGGCGCCCGCGAAGCGGGTGCGGCGAGTTGTCAGCAGGAGCCTCACAGGTCGTAGCAGAAAGTGCGCTGTGCAGTCGGTGGCCTCTTCACAAACAGTAAGTACTCACCCATTCCATCTGACGCTCCGTCAATCAATGTTGCTTACCAGAAGACACCCTGTCCACTGCCTGCCTGGCGGATGCTGAATTGCGGGTCGCTAATTTGAAGCCTGACTTAATCCTTTTTTCCATTGCACAGGATAAAAGCCGCCCTGTAAATGTTGATGCAAAAACAGGAAGTGATATTAAAACACCACTGAGAAAAAATATGAGGTACGTATGCTGTGCAGTGCAAAAAGGCACACTTTCAGTTTCAGAATCGACAGTGCAATAGTTTCGAAAGGGCGTACTCTGAGTCTCCTTTTGAAGGATAAATAAGTATGGGCTAATTTTGCATCTCTTTCCCCTCAAGCTAGGTGTACTGTAAACTACGATTTTAGAACAAAATTAGACCTTCCCAGCAGTGCTCCCAGACCCTTAAACACAGACGCTAAAATGTAGAATACAACCAATCAGACCACAAAAAAGGCGTGATACTGCTACCAGTCTGAGGCTTAGTGGAAATGGTGACAAAACGTACTTTGAAAGTAAAGTAGGCCCAAATCCCCCCTCTCCCACCATGGATTTTCTTCAAACCAATTGCAACCAAAATTAGACATTTCTCGGCAAGTGCTCCAAGAGTAGACCCCAGAGCTTAGTTGCCAAAATCTCGAACACCCCAAAACACATGCAATATTGCTAACCCTAATGAGCTATAAGTTTAAAATAGTGTCAAATGCTTTCTTCAACTAGGCCCTAACTCCCCTTTATCACCATGGATTTTCTTCAAACCTCTTGCAATCAAAAGGATCCATACCCAGCAATGCCCCCAGACCCGTCAACCCAGGTGGAAACAAGTTTAACACCCCCAAACAGCCAAAAAGCAAAAACTGAAAAATGGGCACTTTGTCAAATTTCTGCATATTTCCCAGATCACTCCGTGCGCGCTCTGCAGCTAGGACCTAACTCCCCTTTGCCGCAATGGATTTCCATCAAACCTCTTGCAATCAAAAGTATCCATACCCAGCGTTGCTCCAAGACACCAACACCCACCCACAAACACCAGGAACCCCCCCAAACAGCCCCCCGAAAACGCTAAAGTGAGAGAAATTCCTAAAAATGGAAAATCTTTTTCACCTCCGATTTTCTCCAAACCACTTTTATCTGGTATTCGACCTTCACAGCAATGCCCCCAGACCCGTCAACCCAGGTGGAAACAAGTTTAACACCCCCAATCAGGCACAAAGCAAAAATACAAAAACGGGGAAGTTGAAATATTTAGCCCTAGTTCCAAAATCACTCCCTGCGCGCTCTGCAGCTAGGCCCTAACTCCCCTTTGCCACAATAGATTTCCGTCAAACCTCTTGCAATCAAAAGTATCCATAACCAGCGTTGCTCCAAGACCCCAAAACACACCCACAAACCCCAGGAACCCCCTAAAACAGCCCCCTGAAAATGCTAAAGTGAGCAAAATTCCTGAAAATGGAAAAACTATTTCACCTCCGATTTTCTCCAAACCACTTTTATCCGGTATTAGACCTTCACAGCAATGCCCCCAGACCCGTCAACCCAGACGGAAACAAGTTTAACACCCCCAAACAGCCAAAAAGCAAAAGCGGAAAAATTGAGACAGCAAATTTCGGGCCTACCTGGAATTCAGTCCAAATGCTCTGTGCAGCTAGGCCCTTACTCCCCTTTTCCACCATGGATTTCCTGAAAAACAAATGCAATCAACATTACACTGTGCCAGCAGTGCTCCCAAAACCCACCCACAAAAACCTGGAAGCCCCCCAAACAGCACTCCAAAGACAGGCAAGTGAGCAAAAACTCAAAAACTTTTTCACCATGGATTTGGTCCAAAACACTTGATTCCGATATTAGACCTTCCGAGCTATGCCCCCAGACCCCTGCAGCCACCCGCAAAAAGCAGAACACCCCCAAACAGGCAAAAATGGGCCTACATGGAATTCAGTCCAAATGTGCTGTGCAGCTAGGCCCTAACTCCCCTTTTCCACCATGGATTTCCTGAAAAACAAATGCAATCAACATTAGACTGTGCCAGCAGTGCTCACAGACCCCAAACCCCACCTACAAAAACCTGGAAGCCCCTCAAACAGCACCCCAAATAAAGGCAAGAGAGCAAAAATGCAAACACTTTTTCACCATGGATTTGGTCCAAAACACTTGATTCCGATATTAGACCTTCCGAGATATGCCCCCAGACCCCTGCAGCCACCTGCAAAAAAGCAGACCACCGCCAAACAGGCAAAAAGCAAAAATGGGCCTACATGGAATTCAGTCCAAATGTGCTGTGCAGCTAGGCCCTAACTCCCCTTTTCCACCATGGATTTCCTGAAAAACAAATGCAATCAACATTAGACTGTGCCAGCAGTGCTCACAGACCCCAAACCCCACCCACAAAAACCTGGAAGCCCTCCAAACAGCACCCCAAAGACAGGCAAGTGAGCATAAACGCAAAAACTTTTTCACCATGGATTTGGTTCAAAACACTTGATTCCGATATTAGACCTTCCGAGCTATGCCCCCAGACCCCTGCAGCCACCCGCAAAAAAGCAGAACACCCCTAAACAGGCAAAAAGCAAAAATGCAAAAACTCATACTTAGATTGTTTTCAGCCAACCAGTCAACATCGGTCCAAACGCGCTCTGCAGCTAGGCCCTAACTCCTCTTTCCCACCATGGATTTTCTTCAAATCACTTCCAATAAAAATTATGCTATCCCAGCAGTGCTCCCAGACCCCCAAACCCTCCCCCTCAAATCTAGAACACCCCCAAACAGCCCCCAAAATACAAGCAATACTGGTATATTCAAAACATGGCAAATTGCGCTGTTCACAAAACATTGCTGTTTTCAACACTTCTACTACTTTGATCCTCTTGAATCTCACCTGGACAGTCACTTGTTCCAGCGATTCACAAGACTCTCAGCAAGGCAGAACAAAATCGAACCACTGCGCTCTTTGAAGAAGAAGAAGAAGAAGAAGAAGAAGAAGAAGAAGGTCTACGACTAGTTTTCACTTCGTTTTTCACCCAAACACACGCGCCCGCAAAACATCCGAAAAGGCCAAAATTCAGCCAATTCTGGACCAAACAACACCAAACCCCCCCTAAAACATTGCCAACATCATTATGAACCAGCCCTAGAATCAGCGTGAACCATACCAACTTAAAGCCAAAAGCCCAGTAAAACGCACTGAACCCTAAACCGTAGATATGCTTTGTCTGTCTGTGTCAAAGAGCCTATGTATGCTACATCCGGAGGATGCTTCACTCAGTAGTGCCTGCCTTGACCGTCTGCATGGCCCTACCGCAAGCATGGGGCAAAAATCTGTTCCGCTCAAGAATTTGCGATTTTTCAGTACTTTTGCGAGATTTGCGAAATACCGAAAAACAACAAATTTTGCAAACATAATGGATGTTTGGCCCAAGCTTCAGGCAGGGCAATGCAGATGGTCAAGGCAGGCACCACTGAGTGAAGCATCCTGATGTAGCATACCTAGGCTCTTTGTCAGACAGACAAAGCATATCTAATTGTATGCAGCAAGCCACATAGTCCCAATTTTACATGAACTGTTGTCTGGAGTGGACTCTGCCTGGCATAACAACAACAGTACACTGCCTCGCCCTCGACCAATACATACCACGAACAGACAGACATGTAGTCCTGCTGTAGTAGTTGTTGTAGACTGGTTTACCTGTTTGCCACTCACAAATTGGCCATAGTTCTTCCGTAAATCGACGCTGATGATACATCCTTCCCACTGAGTGACTGTAAAGAAAAAAAATATATTATTTATTCAATCATCATGGTATATTGGCAAGTGAGTCCACTCCAAGGACATTTTGCATATTTTGTGAAATGCAATATAGTGGCCCCTGAATTTGAAGTACAATTTTAATTAAACAAGGTAAAAAAAAGAGTTGTTGATTGACATGAGTTACAATTACTGTGTGAAAGATTAGATAATAACTAAGACAAGACATATGAATCATCATTTCATGCACAAAAAACAAACAACAATTGGTTTAATCAGAGCCAGACCCCCATTGCTGTCCAGTGCATGCCATTTTCTTAATTATTCATTACCTGTTCTACTTTTTGTCCGCATCTTCTTCGGAAAGTGAGGGCCCACAGGGCAGCCTCTCCTGTCAATATCAAAAGTAAATCTGTCAGCAATCAGCAAGCATGTAGTCAGTCAGTAATTTCAGTCCCACTTGAGGGGACTCGTCGTAATCAATCCATCTGCCTTGAGGGAAATGGATAGGGGGAGTCTGGAGGAGGAGTATAAAGGAGCATGATTGAGTTGTGAACTTGTGAACCTCAGGAATGCAGACTGCGGCACCTTCAAATCGATAAGGAATATAAGATGAAGACAGTGCTGCTGATGGACTTGTTGTGATTAGGTGAGTAGAGTTTTGTTGTGGTAAAAGTTGCAAAACAAAGAAAGACACACAGGAATAAAAGTGAATAAGGACGAAAAAAAGGAAGTCATTTTCAGGGCTCGGTGTCAGGGAAGTAGAGCTCGTCCTCCAACTCCATGATTTGAGATGGGAGTAGGTCAGGTAACAGAGAAGAAGTTCCATCACCTAAGTCGGTGTCCTCTTCTTCCTGCGTGCATTCACGTACTTTGTAATCTGGTGGTATCAAGTGCTGATTCATCTTGATCAGTGTTGAACTCTCCACAATTTTGGCCGAGAGTCGGGACCTTTTTGAAGTTACAATGACACCAGCAGCACTGAAAACTCGTTCAGAAGACACACTTGCGAGTGGGCAAGACAAATAATTTAGAGGCAGGTTGGCGATCAGTGGCCATAGAGCAATTTTCCTGTACCAATACAGCAATGGGTTCGTATGAACAAAGTTCTGTGTTGGCTCATCCAGATTGGCCTGCACCATCAACTCAAGGTTCTCCATGGTTGCTCCACTTTGCTTACCATCTGTGGCCTTCTCAGCACTGGAAAGAACAAACCCTTGATGAGTTAGCCAATCCGCTTCCGACAACATTATGGCTGGGCCTGGTGCAGGTGAGGATGATGATGGGGTTGCTGCTGGTGTCGTTAACGGCTGTGAGGGAAAGTGACTCCCTACGGCCACAGATTCAGAAGTGGAACTTGATGCTGGATTCAGTTGGACTTCTGACGGCTCCTTGATTTGTCTGCCGATCTTTTTCGAACCGTCTGGCTGACACAGCTGTCCAATGTTTGTACTTTGAAACATCTGCCTCATCAAAAGGAATGAATGCTTTGCTGGCCACTCCCTTTTTGTGTCATGGATCCAGATAAGTGGCACAAATGTAATGTTGTTCTGAATGTATCTTTTGAAGCCGTTCATTGGCAACTAGGCGGCTTAATAAGTTATCTGCCAACAGATATGCAGCTTGCTTTCCACCATCATCTCTCAAAGTTGAAGACACCGCCTTCAGTTGGTGCTCTAGCATGCGCAACAATGGGATAGCTTTGCGCAAAGAACAGTCCTCCCTGCTGCCTTCATGCCTTCACGCACGAAGACCTCAAAAGGACGAAGCGTGTCTGTCAGGCTTTTAACTAGCTGCCATTCCTCCAACTCTAGCGTCAGGTCAATAGAACCTACTGTAAAGATATAGTCATTGATTACCATGCACTGCTCAAACAGACGCTCAAGCATGTAAAAGGTTGAGTTCCAACGTGTTGCCACCTCCTGGATGAGTCCTTTGACTGGCACTTTACGTACATGTTGAATGCTCCTCAGCTGCTTCCGGATCTTAAATGAATGGCTGAAATGTGTGCAGATTCTTCGGCAGATAGACAGTAGCTTCTTGACTTGGGTTTCAGTTTTCAAGAAATCTTGAACAACCAGGTTTATACAGTGCGCCAAACACGGCACTCTGAAATATTCACCGTCCTCAGGGTTGTCCATAATGTCTTTTGAAGTCCTCTAAATGTTTATGCTTTGACAATTCTCAACGATAAACTGTTATTGACCACCAAGAAAGAATAAGATACTAGTTTACTTTTTGATTGCATAGGAGGACAATCCATACTACTATTGTTGCGGGACAATTCTGCGCAAACAGAACTATGGAAACTAATTAGTGCATTGTGTATCAATTATAATAGGCGCAGTTAGACTTTCCACATACCTCAGTCAGAACAGAATCTGAACCCCCAATCTCCTTACTGACTAGCTAGTGTGACAGAGTCATTTAAATCCCTAATTCATCGTTGATTGATCCCCAATGATGATTATCCAACCCAGGACATAAGAATACGGAGTCAGAGTCCTGAACTGTCAGAGCCACAGACTCATGCTTGCAAATTACAAACCCTTAGACTCACTCATGACTAAAAACCACAGAGTCTATGTAAGTTTTAAAGCTTTATCAAAAGTAAAAACATTTATTAAAATCAAGTTCACCATACAATATAAACGGTGGATTGAAAATGGAAAAGTGCTTAGTGATCTCACACATTAATTGTGGGCGAGCCCTCACCTGGTTGGAACTTCAAATCTTCTTTGTGGTGCTGAATCGTTGCTGACTCCCTCCTACTGATGATGATCTGATGTTGCTCTTGTTCTTAGAAGGGAAGCTTCTGTCTGTTATGAGAAAAACGGTGCATGTTAAAAAGCAAGCATTCATCAGTTGTGCCAAAAAGTGTAGCAAGACAACACCCTTCCCTAAAAAAAAGGGCAATTTTTACTTTTGACTAGACAGCCACAAATTATTACATTTGTTTGTGTAGTTGTAGTGAATTTTTTTCATTCCTAGACAAAATACTAGGGAGTGGTGTATATGGCATCTAAGAATCTGAAATGTATTTTCTAGGCGGAACAACGGCACAACCATCCACCGGTGCCGGGGCCAGCACGGAGGTGGGCACTCCTGGGGCGGAGGCGGTGTAACAGCCAGCGGAAGCTGCTGTGGGGGATACCACGGTAGTGGCAGACAGTAGTAAGCTATTCTATTCCTTACGTATTGAGATAGCAGACTGCAGAGTGTGCTCTCTGCACGGGTGTAGTATATGTTGTACAGTACAAGTATACTATACTGTTAAGAATAAGAAGACTTACAAATTTAGAACTAAGTTTTTATTAACCAGGTAGTAGCCTCCTCTAAATTGACTTAAACTCAGCTGTGAAAGTTTTTTCGAGAATCCAAGTCAGATCAGAGATGAACTTAATGGATGGTATGAACAAAAAGGGAAAGAAGGGTGTAAGTAAGTGTGGAAGGACGAGCCAGTTAAAAGTAATGATGAATGGCAAAGAATGATACGTGTTTTTGAATGCTGTCCGAAGTGGCTGAGGATATGATGCATGTCCGGTTGAAGGATGAAGCAAAGATGGGTGGAAGGAGAAAGGAAAGAGGACTGCCTAGGTGGGTGAAACAGAACTGTATGTGTGCGCAATATATCTTTTGGTTGAAATTCAAAAGCAAGTCAAGCACGGATGCAAGGCTTGCGGTTTCCAAAATAAAATGAAAATGTACTTTTCCTGTGAGAAAAAGTAAGGTTTGTACACTTGAGACATTAAGCTGAATGATTGACATTTACTTTGAATGGATGGATGCCTGGATCATGGTACTATCTGACTCATACATAGCATATGTGTATGTAGAGAGAGTAGACGGTCACTGGATGAACTAAGTGTTACTTTGAAGAGCATGTAACACTGCACCCGCACGTCCTTTCCAGTGTAGGAAAGGCAAGGAAAAGAAGTTGTAATTTTTCCGAATACTACCATGAATAGTAGCAGTACTTTGTTTTGCAAGCAGAGCAAATATCCTGCGATTACGGGGGCCACTCACTACCTCTGTTAATAATTTTAGTACAACTCTGTCATTCATATGAGACCTATCAGTGTTCACTCAATAAAAACAAAGCACCTAAAGTCATCCCATATGTAATCAAATACATATCCTGTGAAGGGATAGATAATCATATTATTTATCTTCTTCATTTTCCTTTTCTAGTAGTCATTGGCACTGTAGGGTAAAAGGTAAATTTATTAATCAGTAGCCCTTGTAACAGAGTATTCTCAGTGCCACCCGTAATAGAAAAGTAAGAGCTTCACCACTTGCATGTACTGGACTGGTACAGTAACGCAAGCCTGTGTCATCATGGCGTGCAAGTTGACTGCGCTGGCATTATGCCGGCTTCCAGAAGTTTACGTACCAATTTCGCTAAACAAGAGAGAAGAAGAAGAAGAAGACTGGTGTACTGTCATAGTCGACTCTAATGTACTGAGTCCATAGTGCTCATAGAATTGATTCCTGAAACTCCCACTAATGTTAGAGCAAGGCTGAAGAAGATGGAGGTTAGATAGATACAGGCCACAAATGTTATGTGCTGTGCTTGCAAGTTGCTAGTTCTACTGTGACACAACTTTCTGCTGAATTATTTTGTGTTCATCTTAAAGAGCATTGGTTACAGACTATGTTTTTCTTTCTTCATATAGATGCTCCTTCCAAACTGTCAAGAAAGGAGATGGCTAGACGGGCCCGGCAACGGAAACTAGAGGCGACTGTCGCCATTTAATGGCGGCTGGTGGCCCAGGAGGAGGAGGAGACGCCGTTGCACACCACCACAACATCTACAGGGACAGCTGCATCCTCCTCCGCGTTCCCTGGGTCAGCCAGTCAGCGCAGGCCTCCAGCGGTATGGAGCCATGTTACCGCAGCCACCCGCCACCGCCAAGCAGCCAGAAAATCAGCTGCCCCCCACAGTAGGTGCAAGGCACGCGTGCACCGCCTAACCCTCAGGGTGTCCTACCTTGAGCAGGAGCAGAAGAAACTGAGAATCCTGCTCAAGAACCTCCGCAAGGAGCATGACCACCTGGCCCAAAAAGTACGCCGCCGCCGGCATTAGAGAAGGAGATACTGTCCCTTGCCCCTTTTTTAAAGACTTTTGGGGGTGGGAATTGGGAGTTGTGTTTTTTGGACTTTGGGGACTTTTTTTATTTCATGGACATTCGTTGGAGTTAGGTAGGGGGGTGGGTAGGGTCTTGCGGGATAGAATATTTTTGTTAGGGATATAAATAATTATTACTTTCAACTTAAACCTAGCATACGTGTTTTTACTGCAGTTGAGGCTGGAGGGGGGCGGTTAACTGTAAGTTTGTTTTCCTGAATCTTAAGTGGCTTCTTGATTCAAATTGTGAAAGTAATTGCCCAAATGTTTACAAAAGTAAGTGCCTCTCACAGCGTCAGTGATTTCAATTGTCCTAGGACTTTACTAGTACTACCGCCAGTCTCTCGTCTCTCATACTACTCCATTATTCTTCCTCCCCCCAAACGCTTATCTTACCTGTAATTCGTGTTTGAAAATAGGGCTAGGCACAGGGCTGGCTGCATGGCAAATGGCGATTAAGGATGGCAATCCTGGGCAGTTGAAATGGCATCATTGCGGTGGTGCAAGTGGTGGTACACAGTGGCAGTTGCAGCATATGAAAAAAAAGAAATTGAAACCTTGATTGGCCTGAGCGGAGCATTAGAACGGTACGATAGATACTATAGCACGTGACAGTACACTAGAACAGTGCCAAAATGTAGCCTTACAAATGCTAAAGTATTGAAAGTATAACTACTACTTGCGTGGAATTTGACATTGGCTACTACTACAAGAAATAGTACTGAAGGTGAAGGACACAGCAGAGTAATCATTTGCCACGTGTAGGAGGAGGATGTTCTTCATGATCAATCCAGTTCATGGCGCCGAGGAAAATCTGCTTTGATTTGCCAATAGTCATGGGTCTGTGTCATATTGAGTAAGAATATCTCCTTCGATTCCTTCACCAGCCTTGAAATATATTTCATTTTCAGTTGCTATGACCTTATCCTCCTCAGCAAGTGTGTGAAATTATTGCTGTCATTTACTCAGACATCAATTAAAACCACACAGCCCGGGGGAAGAGGGTTAGGGTTTGGAAATTGGATGGGAATGGAGTTTTTTGGGAAAAGTTTTGTTGAGAGAGGAAAAAAAACACAGCATGGAGAAACAACAAATGAAGATAAACAAATCTTTGGATACGAAGATATCCATAAATATTTAAGGGACATGAAGAAAGTGCATGCACTTCTGCAGGCATGAAGTTGATTGCCTAATGGATGGTTAGGTTACTTAAACTAAGTAGAACTTTCTAATGAATGAAAGAATGCGACAGTACAGGCCTGCACTAATTATGCGTTTTTGCCTATCTCAGCACTCAGAAAAACACTTTGTTCATTAAATTATTTTGAAAAATAGCAAAGTAAAACTATACAATGGCTGGAGGGATGGATTTAGAAGCAGAGAGCAAAGAAATGCAGAGTCACACTCATAGAAGTTCACAGCAATAACATTACTTAAAAGATAAGTAGAAATGAATGGATACTGTTACTGTATGGTGTTGTACTTGTCCTGTTGAATTTGGGAAGTTGGATGCATTAAGCCATTCCTCTTATTTGCGGTACTCACCCATTCCATCTGACGCTCCGTCGATCAATGTTGGTGACCAGAAGATACCCTGTCCACTGCCTGCCTGGCGGATGCTGAATTGCGGGTCGCTAATGTGAAGCCTGACCACCATTGCACAGGATGAAAGCCGCCCTGTAAATGTTGATGCAAAAACAGCAAGTGATATTAAAACACCACTGAGAAAAAAATATAAGGTACGTACGCTGTGTAGTGCAAAAAGTCACACTTTCAGTTTCAGAATCGACAGTGCAATAGTTTCTAAAGGGCGTATTCTGAGTCTCCTTTTGAAGGATGAATAAGTATGGGCGAATTTTGCAGATCTTTCCCCTCAAGCTAGGTGTACTGTAAACTACAATTTTAGAACAAAATTAGACCTTCCCAGCAGTGCTCCCAGACCCTTAAACACAGACGCTAAAATGTAGAATACAACCAATAAGACCACAAAAAAGGCGTGATACTGCTACCTGTCCGAGGCTTAGTGGAAAATGGTGACAAAACGTACTTTGAAAGTAAAGTAGGCCCAAATCCCCCCTTTCCCACCATGGATTTTCTTCAAACCAATTGCAACCAAAATTAGACATTTCTCGGCGAGTGCTCCAAGAGTAGACCCCAGAACTTAGTTGCCAAAATCTCGAACACCCCAAAACACATGCAATACTGCTAACCCTAACGAGCCATAAGTTTAAAATAGTGTCAAATGCTTTCTTCAACTAGGCCCTAAATCCCCTGGCCACCATGGATTTTCTTCAAACCTTTTGCAATCAAAAGGATCCATACCCAGCAATGCCCCCAGACCCGTCATCCCAGGCGGAAACAAGTTTAACACCCCCAAACAGCCAAAAAGCAAAAACAGAAAAATGGGTACTTTGTCAAATTTCTGCATATTTCCCAGATCACTCCGTGCGCGCTCTGCAGCTAGGACCTAACTCCCCTTTGCCGCAATGGATTTCCGTCAAACATCGTGCAATAAAAAGTATCCATACCAAGCGTTGCTCCAAGACCCCAAAACCCACCCACAAGCACCAGGAACCCCCCCAAACAGCCCCCCCAAAACACTAAAGTGAGCGAAATTCCTGAAAATGGAAAATCTTTTTCACCTCCGATTTTCTCCAACCACTTTTATCTGGTATTCGACCTTCACAGCAATGCCCCCAGACCCGTCAACCCAGGCGGAAACAAGTTTAACACCCCCAAACAGGCACAAAGCAAAAATACAAAAATGGGGACGTAGAAATATTTAGCCCTAGTTCCAAAATCACTCCCTGCGCGCTCTGCAGCTAGGCCCTAACTCCCTTTTGCTACGATAGATTTCTGTCAAACTTCTTGCAATCAAAAGTATCCATACCCAGCGTTGCTCCAAGACCCCAAAACACACCCACAAACCCCAGGAACCCTCCAAAACAGCCCCCTGAAAACGTTAAAGTGAGCAAAATTCCTGAAAATGGAAAAAATCTTTCCCCTCCGATTTTCTCCAAACCACTTTTATCCGGTATTAGACCTTCACAGCAATGCCCCCAGACCCGTCAACCCAGGCGAAAACAAGTTTAACACCCTCAAACAGCCAAAAAGCAAAAGCGGAAAAATTGAGACAGCAAATTTCGGGCCTACCTTAAATTCAGTCCAAATGCTCTGTGCAGCTAGGCCCTAACTCCCCTTTTCCACCATGGATTTCCTGAAAAACAAATGCAATCAACATTACACTGTGCCAGCAGTGCTCCCAAAACCCACCCACAAAAACCTGGAAGCCCCCCAAACAGCACTCCAAAGGCAGGCAAGTGAGCAAAAACTAAAAAACTTTTTCACCAGGGATTTGGTCCAAAACACTTGATTCCGATATGAGACCTTCCGAGCTATGCCCCCAGACCCCTGCAGCCACCCGCAAAAAAGCAGAACACCCCCAAACAGGCAAAAAGCAAAAATGGGCCTACATGGAATTCAGTCCAAATGTGCTGTGCAGCTAGGCCCTAACTCCCCTTTTCTACCATGGATTTCATGAAAAACAAATGCAATCAACATTAGACTGTGCCAACAGTGCTCACAGACCCCAAACCCCACCTACAAAAACCTGGAAGCCCCCCAAACAGCACCCCAAATAAAGGCAAGTGAGCAAAAATGCAAACACTTTTTCACCATGGATTTGGTCCAAAACACTTGATTCCGATATTAGACCTTCCGAGCTATGCCCCCAGACCTCTGCAGCCACCTGCAAAAAAGCAGACCACCTCAAACAGGCAAAAACCAAAAATGGGTCTACATGGAATTCAGTCCAAATGCGCTGTGCAGCTAGGCCCTAACTGCCCTTTTCACCATGGATTTCCTGAAAAACAAATGCAATCAACATTACACTGTGCAAACAGTGCTCACAGACCCCAAAACCCACCCACAAAAACCTGGAAGCCCTCCAAACAGCACCCCAAAGACAGGCAAGTGAGCATAAATGCAAAAACTTTTCACCATGGATTTGGTTCAAAACACTTGATTCCGATATTAGACCTTCCGAGCTATGCCCCCAAACCCCTGCAGCCACCCGCAAAAAAGCAGAACAACCCTAAACAGGCAAAAAGCAAAAATGCAAAAACTCATACTTAGAAGGTTTTCAGCCAACCAGTCAACATCGGTCCAAACGCGCTCTGCAGCTAGGCCCTAACTCCTCTTTCCCACCATGGATTTTCTTCAAATCACTTCCAATAAAAATTATGCTATCCCAGCAGTGCTCCCAGATCCCCAAACCCTCCCCCACAAATCTAGAACAGCCCCAAACAGCCCCCGAAATACAAGCAATACTGGTATATTCAAAACATGGCAAATTGCGCTGTTCACAAAACATTGCTGTTTTCAACACTTCTACTACTTTGATCCTCTTGAAACTCACCTGGACAGTCACTTGTTCCAGCGATTCACAAGACTCTCAGCAAGGCAGAACAAAATCGAACCACTGGGCTCTTTGAAGAAGAAGAAGAAGAAGAAGGTCTACGACTAGTTTTCACTTAGTTTTTCACCCAAACACACGCGCCCGTAAAACATCCGAAAAGGCCAAAATTCAGCCAATTCTGGACCAAACAACACCAAACCCCCCCTAAAACATTGCCAACATCATTATGAACCAGCCCTAGAATCAGCGTGAACCATGCTAACTTAAAGCCAAAAAGCCTAGTAAAACGCACTGAACCCTAAACCGTAGATATGCTTTGTCTGTCTGTGTCAAAGAGCCTATGTATGCTACATCTGGAGGATGCTTCACTCAGTAGTGCCTGCCTTGACCGTCTGCATGGCCCTACCGCAAGCATGGGGCAAAAATCTGATCCGCTCAAGAATTTGCGATTTTTCAGTACTTTCGCGAGATTTGCGAAATACCGAAAAACAACAAATTTTGCAAACATAACGGATGTTTGGCCCAAGCTTCATGCAGGGCCATGCAGATGGTCAAGGCAGGCACCACTGAGTGAAGCAACCTGATGTAGCATACCTAGGCTCTTTGTCAGACAGACAAAGCATATCTAATTGTATGCAGCAAGCCACATAGCCCCAATTTTACATGAACTGTTGTCTGGAGTGGACTCTCCTGGCATAACAACAACAGTACACTGCCTCGCCCTCGACCAATACATATCACGAAAAGACAGATATGTAGTCCTGCTGTAGTAGTTGGTGTAGACTGGTTTACCTGTTTGCCACTCACAAATTGGCCATAGTTCTTCCGTAAATCGACGCTGATGATCCATCCTTCCCACTGAGTGACTGTAAACAAAAAAAAAATATTATTTATTCAATCATCATGGTATATTGGCAAGTGAGACCGCTCCAAGGACATTTTGCATATTTTGTGAAATGCAATATAGTGGCCCCTGAATTTGAAGTACAATTTTAATTAAACAAGGTAAAAAAAAAGAGTTGTTGATTGACATGAGTTACAATTACTGTGTGAAAGATTAGATAATACCTAAGACAAGACATATGAATCATCATTTCATGCACAAAAAACAAACAGCAATTGGTTTAATCAGAGCCAGACCCCCATTGCTGTCCAGTGCATGCCATTTTCTCAATTATTCATTACCTGTTCTACTTTTTGTCCGCATCTTCTTCGGAAAGTGAGGGCCCACAGGGCAGCATCTCCTGTCAATATCAAAATTAAATCTGTCAGCAATCAGCAAGCATGTAGTCAGTCAGTAATTTCAGTCCCACTTGAGGGGACTCGTCGTAATCCATCCATCTGCCTTGAGTGAAATGGATAGGGGGAGTCTGGAGGAGGAGTATAAAGGAGCATGATTGAGTTGTGAACTTGTGAACCTCAGGAATGCAGACTGCGGCACCTTCAAATCGATAAGGAATATAAGATGAAGACAGTGCTGCATATGGACTTGTTGTGATTAGGTGATTAGAGTTTTGTTGTGGTAAAAGTTGCAAAACAAAGAAAGACACACAGGAATAAAAGTGAATAAGGAAGAAAAAAAGGAAGTCATTTTCAGGGCTCGGTGTCAGGGAAGTAGAGCTCGTCCTCCAACTCCATGATTTGAGATGGGAGTAGGTCAGGTAACAGAGAAGAACTTCCATCACCTAAGTCGGTGTCCTGTTCTTCCTGCGTGCATCCACGTACTTTGTAATCTGGTGGTATCAAGTGCTGATTCATCTTGATCAATGTTAACCTCTCCACAATTTTGGCCGAGAGGCGTGACCTTTTTGAAGTTACAATGGCACCAGCAGCACTGAAAACACGTTCAGAAGACACGCTTGCGAGTGGGCAAGACAAATAATTTAGAGGCAGGTTGGCGATCAGTGGCCATAGAGCCATTTTCTTGTACCAATACAGCAATGAGTTCGTATGAACAAAGTTCTGTGTTGGCTCATCCAGATAGGCCTGCACCATCAACTCCAGGTTTTCCACAGTTGCTCTACTTTTCTTACCATCTGTGGCCTTCTCAGCAGTGGAAAGAACAAACCCTTGATGAGTTAGCCAATCCGCTTCCGACAATATTATGGCTGGGCCTGGTGCAGGTGAGGATGATGATGGGGTTGCTGCTGGTGTCGTTAACGGCTGTGAGGGAAAGTGACTCCCTTCGGCCACAGATTCAGAAGTGGAACTTGACGCTGGATTCAGTTGGACTTCTGACGGCTCCTTGAATTGTCTGCCGATCTTTTTCGAACCGTCTGGCTGACACAGCTGTCCAATGTTTGTACTTTGAAACATCTGCCTCATCAAAAGGAATGAATGCTTTGCTGGCCACTGCCTTTTTGTATCGTTGTTCCAGAATAGTGGCACAAATGTAATGTTGTTCTAAATGTATCTTTTGATGCCGTTCATTGGCAACTAGGCAGCTTAATAAGTTATCCGCCAACAGATATGCAGCTTGCTTTCCCCCATCATCTCTCAAAGTTGAAGACACCGCCTTCAGTTATAATAAAGAGGCTTATAAAGCGCTTGGTGACGCCGTCCCGGCGTGTCCCCGCGCTAAGGAGATGGAGACAGAGAGTGGCAGAGACAAATCTACAGAGTGAACAAATGTGTTTTTAACAGCTTCCTGAAAATAGTTTCGGTCCTGGCCAGTCTGATTGCTATGGGAAGGGCATTTGGTGCTCTAGCATGCGCAACAATTGGATAGCTTTGCTCAAAGAACAGTCCTCCCTGCTGCCTTCATGCCTTCACGCATGAAGACCTCAAAAGGACGAAGCATGTCTGTCAGGCTTTTAACTAGCTGCCATTCCTCCAACTCTAGCCTCAGGTCAATAGAACCTACTGTAAAGATATAGTCATTGATTACCATGCACTGCTCAAACAGACGCTCAAGCATGTAAAAGGTTGAGTTCCACCGTGTTGCCACCTCCTGGATGAGTCCTTTGACTGGCACTTTACGTACATGTTGAATGCTCCTCAGCTGCTTCCGGATCTTAAATGAATGGCTGAAATGTATGCAGATTCTTCGACAGAATGACAGTAACTTCTTGACTTGGGTTTCAGTTTTCAAGAAATCTTGAACAACCAGGTTTATACAGTGCGCCAAACACGGCACTCTGAAATATTCACCGTCCTGCATGGCCGTAACTATATTACTGCCATCATCCGTGGAAACATAAACAACTATTCGATTTCTTGGTTGCAGCCATTCAGAGACCTTACTGTTAAACTCATCCAAAATGTTTTTTGCAGTATGAGTTTTCTCCATGTCAAACATGGCTAATGTTGCATGTTTCCGAGAAGCTTGAAAAACTGTGTCCAGGTCAACAACTGCACTTGACTTGTCTCTAACCCCTGCAAAAGACCCTGCAAAAGAGACCCATTGTGCATTGATGCACATGTAATCAAAGGCTTGGCAACTGGTCCACATGTCTGTTGTCAAGTGGATAGTGTGAACAGCACTCTTCTGCAAAGCTGCCCCAATCACCTCCAGCTCATCTTGATGTAGTGCCGGAACCGCAACTCTGGCAAAATAGGACCGGCTAGGAACCTTCCATTTAGGGCAGACTGTTGTAACTAATTCTAGAAACCCCACCCCTTCCACGAAAGAAAAAGGGAGAAGGTCCATTTTAGCCAGCTTTGTGTTATACAGATGTACCGTTGGGTGGTTGCGTTCAAATGGCGCCTCCGATCAGAACATTCTGCTAATGGTGGGCTGGATCATTTTACGTGATGATGATGATGATGACGTCTTCAAACCTGTTAGGCCCATTGATGTAGTTTTTTGCATTGGTGTCTCTACAACACTCTTAGTGTGCCAAATAGATGTTGCAGGGGTAGAGGGCGATACCACTGCAGTGCTGCTGCCAGCAGAACTGGGTGTACCAGAAAAAATGTCTGTCGCTTCTTCACTTCCCCCCCTGCACGATCAGATTCTTGTCATCATCAGATGCAATATCTAGGGATACATTTGGATTTGTTTTTCTTTTGGCTTCCTCGATCTTCCTCATGTGTGCTTCCCACTGGATAGGGTGGTGTTGTTTGAGATGACCTCTCTGGCCTCCGGTACCATAGTTGGTACCAAGCTTACCCCGACTAACTAATACTTTACAAATCGAACAAACTACCATGTTTTCCGCCTTTGCGCTAACAGTAAAGAAGTCCCAAACTGGGGACGGGTGATATCTGCTGGTGGTGGAGGTGCTACTTTGACTTTCAATGCCAGATGAAGTAGAGGATGGGCGTGGCTGAATTTGTTTCTGTTGTTCACTTACAGCACCACTACTTGAGGTCGAGCTGGATGGAGGTCCATGCCGGCCCTTCTGACTAAAAAGATGGAAGCTGTAGCTTGTGTTGGTGTTTTAGTTAACGGTGGTGGTACCAGTGCCACGCCGCCCATATCCTGCTCAGCAGCCATTCGGGCTAGGGTTAAAATGTCTGTCTGCTGCATGCCTGCCGCGGCTGGAGTGACAACTGTGATGACTGGGTCATCGTCAGACTGTTCATCAGCAGCAGAAGATACCACTTCTTGTTTGTCGTCATCAGCCATAAGTGGAAGCTTTGCAGGAGCCTTCCTTTTAGGCTTAGCTACCTTTGTCGGCTCATCATGGGGTGACTCACTCTCAGACTGCATTGGTGGGTTCCAATCAACATCAACATCATCAGAAGGAAGGGGACTTGAAGAAGAACTTGTAGTAGCCCTCCTTGACCTTTTTCTTGCTGGGGATCTGGAAGACAATGGATAATCATCATCACGAGGAGTGGCTTCCTCGGATGATACCTCCTCTTGAATAGCAATTTCCTGATGTGCCCCTACTTCTGGAGGAACAAGCGTTGTAGGCAGTTGTGCCGCTCCATGAACCTCTAGTCGCACCTCTCCATGGATCTGTCCCTGCGCCTCTCCTTGCGGTTCTACTTGCGCCTCTCCTTGCGGCTGTACTGGCGCCTCTCCTTGCGGCTCTACTTGCACCTCTACTTGCGCCTCTACTTGCGCCTCCCTTTGCCCATGTACTTGCGCTTGTACTAGTTGCACCTGTGTTTGTGGCTGTGGTTGTTGAACACTCGTCAGCTGAGTACTTTCTTGTGATGAGCCAAGATCACTGGTCGATGGTGATTCAACAACCAAAGTGGCTGCCGCAGCAGCACTCATGATGGTCTTGGACCTAACTTGGCGTGGTGGCACTGAGCCCAATGAAGCGGAGGTGCTGCTTCCAGTTTGGTCCCCGGCGGATACCGCTGCTGCTGCAGGTGTAGGTTATTTTTCCCCAGAAAAGGTGTCGGTGGGCACACCAGTCTCCTTGGTAGGTGGTGCCACTTGCTTCTCCTCCTCCTTCTTACTGGCAGTGGCACTGGCGACTTTTTCCGCTGAGGCGCTATGGCCAACTTTCTTTTGCGCCATTTTCTTAAGATGTCAGAACAGCAGGCCACAGTTGCATGAGTTGTAGAGTTGTCTTGTCTGTGGCCACACGTGACGTCACGTGACTTTGTGCTGCACACACCGCTGCAGGACTTCCTCCTGACACTGGTGGCTGTTTTGTGCACCTAAAAGCAATGGAAGCCAGAGGAACATCAGTTATACACCCCAAAAAGTCAAAAAACATCCATGCCCTCAATGATGTTTAAATTCAAGACACCCCAGAGAAAGACTAGGCCCATGCACCACTGAGTACCCCTGGGCATAATGGTTGAAAGCAAGGCAAAATGGGTGCAGGCCTGAGCACACTGCCTGGCTTAAAAATGGCCCCTTGACCCCCACCACATGGCTAGGCCCTGCCTGTCCCAGGCATCAAAATGGCCCCCACCAACATGGCCAGGCCCTAACACCACCCCAAAAAATCAAAAACACTCAAAAATCACCACAACCCCATGCCATCCATGCCCTCAATGATGGTTAAATTCAAGACACCCCACAGAAAGACTAGGCCCATGCACCACTGAGTACCCCTGGGAATAATGGTTGAAAGCAAGGCAAAGTGGGTGCAGGCCTGAGCACACTGCCTGGCTTAAAAAATGGCCCCTTGACCCCCACCACATGGCCAGGCCCTGCCTGTACCAGGCCTCAAAATGGCCCCCAGCCACATGGCCAAGCCCCAACACCACCCCAAAAAGTAAAAAAACACTCACAAATCACCACAATCCCATGCCATATATGCCCTTAATGATGTTTAAATTCAAGACACCCCACAGAAAGACTAGGCCCATGCACCCCTGAGTACCCCTGGGCATAATGGTTTAAAGCAAGGCAAAGAAGGTTCAGGCCTGAGCACACTGCCTGGCTTAAAAATGGCACCTTGACCCCCACCACATGGCCAGGCCCTGCCTGTACCAGGCCTCAAAATGGCCCCCACCCACATGGCCAGGCCCCAACACCACCCCAAAAAGTCGAAAAACACTCAGAAATCACCACAATCCCATGCCATCCATGTCCTCAATGATGTTTAAAGTCAAGACACCCCACAGAAAGACCAGGCCCATGCACCACTGAGTACCACTGGGTATAATGGTTGAAAGCAAGGCAAAGTGGGTACAGGCCTGAGCACACTGCCTGGCTTAAAAATGGCCCCTTGACCCCCACCACATGGCCAGGCCCTGCCTGTCCCAGGCCTCAAAATGGCCCCCACCCACATGGCCAGGCCCCAACACCACCTCAAAAAGTCAAAAAACACTCAAAAATCACCACAATCCAATGCCATCCATGCCCTCAATGATGTTTAAATTCAAGACACCCAACAGAAAGTCTAGGCCCATGCACCACTGAGTACACCTGGGAATAATGGTTGAAAGCAAGGCAAACTGGGTGCAGGCCTGAGCACAGTGCCTGGCTAAAAATGGCCCCTTGGCCCCCACCACATGTGCAGGCCCTGCCTGTACCAGGCCTCAAAATGGCCCCCACCCACATGGCCAGACCCCAACAACACCCCAACAAGTCAAAAAACACTCAGAAATCACCACAATCACATGCCATCCATGCTCTCAATGATGTTTAAATTCAAGACACCCCACAGAAAGACTAGACCCATGCACCACTGAGTACCCCTGGGCATAATGGTTGAAAGCAAGGCAAAGTGGGTGCAGGCCTGAGCACACTGCCTGGCTTAAAAATGGCCCCTTGACTCCCACCACATGGTCAGGCCCTGCCTGTTCCAGGCCTCAAAATGGCCCCCACCCACATGGCCAGGCCCCAACACCACCCCAAAAAGTCGAAAAACACTCAAAAATCACCACAATCCCATGCCATCCACACCCTCAATGATGTTTAAATTCAAGACACACCACAGAAAGACTAGGCCCATGCACCACTCACTACACCTGGACCTACTGACTAGTGAGGCTTTACAGGCACCCAAACATTTAAAAAAATCAACATATAACAGTGAGCTAAAATTCCATGACATAAATGAGAATTAAGTTAACAAATCACAGAAACAGTTATATCATGCACCCATGACTAACCCTGGGCCTACTGGATACTGTGGCTACCCACCACAATATATATTTTGTTAATGTTGTGAAAAAAGTTTTAGAACTGTAGTTGCCTCAACTGCAATGCTCCAAACAAACAACACCAACTTACTTGTAAAATCTCAAGTCCAAAAGTGATCCGAACTCCGAAGTCCAAAAAGTCCTCAAATACAAATCCAGCAGCAGTCACAGAAAGTTATCCTTTCAGCTCAACAGCCAAATGAAAAGTGACCAGCACATGCACAAAGCACTGGGAGGAGCCTTCTGGACAGGAACAGGAAGTTGGAGACTCTGAGGCACTTCCTTCCTCCCACCCCACCCCAAAAAATTGACTCCTGCACCAAAAAGTGCAGTCAAATGGTAATCTGAGGAGTTATTCTGATCAAAATCATCATTTTCACAAGGTTCATGCTTCCTGCGGTGGATTTCTTGTGCAGAATTGCAATTTTTTCAATTTTGGGAACGCAAGCTGTTCAAATATCCCGCCGGAAGTCAGCTGCGCGCCGTCGCGGGCTTTCATGACGTATTCGCGTTGTCAACTCTCGTCATGCAAGATGGCAAGCCGTGATAACGAAGTGCGTTCGAAAAACTCTTGCGCGATCACGCAGCAAGATCGAAAATGGCGCCGCACACGCAAAACCTGAAAAAAAAACAACTCGGCGGACTCAGAATCACCGTAAGACAACACAGCGCGCGCGATATTGTATTTTTCAAGCGCGACCAAGCAAAATAATTTGTAGCTTGCGAATTTGCTGATTATTGGGTAAATTTGGGCGATTCGCGAAATCAACAAAAATCCGCAAATTCGCCCACAAAACGGATTTTATGCCCATGCTTAGTTTGGCGCACTGTATAAACCTGGTTGTTCAAGATTTCTTGAAAACTGAAAACCAAGTCAAGAAGTTACTATCTACCTGCCGAAGAATCTGCACACATTTCAGCCATTCTTTTAAGGCCGGGAAGCAGCTGAGGAGCATTCAACATGTACGTAAAGTGCCAGACAAAGGACTCATCCAGGAGGTGGAAACACGTTGGAACTCAACCTTTTACATGCTTGAGCGTCTGTTTGAGCAGTGCATGGTAATCAATGACTATATCTTTACAGTAGGTTCTGCTATGAATGGCATGAGGCTAGAGTTGGAGGAATGGCAGCTAGTTAAAAGCCTGACAGACATGCTTCGTCCTTTTGAGGTCTTCACGCGTGAACTCAGCAGGGAGGACTGTTCTTTGAGCAAAGCTATCCCATTGTTGCGCATGCTAGAGCACCAACTGAAGGCTGTGTCTTCAATGTTCAGAGATGAGGTTGGAAAGCAAGCTGCATATCTGTTGGCGGAGAACTTATTAAGCGCCTAGTTCCCAATAAAAGGCTTCAAAAGATACATACAGAACAACATTACATTTGTGCCACTATTCTGGATCCACGGTACAAAAAGGCAGTGGCCAGCAAAGCATTCATTCCTTTTGATGAGGCAGATGTTTCAAAGTACAAACATTGGATAGCTGTGTCAGCCAGTTGGTTCGAAAAAGATCGGCAGAAAATTCAAGGAGCCGTCAGAAGTCCAATGGAATCAGTAGTAGATTCAGCGTCAAGTTCAACTTCTGAATCTGTGGGCAAAGTGAGTAACTTTCCCTCACAGCTGTTAATGACACCAGCAGCAACCGTATCATCTTCACCTGCACCAGGCCCACCCATATTATTGTCGGAAGTGGATTGGCTAACTCATCAAGGGTTTGTTCATTCCAGTGCTGAGAAGGCCACAGATGGTACGCAAAGTGGAGCAACCGTGGAGAACCTTGAGTTGATGGTGCAGGCCTATCTGGATGACCCAACGCAGGTCTTAGTTAATACGAACCCATTGCTGTATTGGTACAGGAAAATGGCTCTATGGCCACTGATCACCAACCTGGCTATAAATTATTTGTCTTGCTCTCTCGCAAGTGTGTCTTCTGAACGTGTTTTCAGTGCTGCTGGTGCCATTGTAACTTCAAAAAAACCCGCCTCTAGGCCAAAAATGTGGTGAGGTTAACACTGATCAAGATGAATCAGCACTTGATACCACCAGATTACAAAGTAGGTGAATGCACGCAGGAAGATTTGAACACCGACTTAGGTGACAGAAGTTTTTCTCTGTTACCTGACCTACTCCCATCTCAATTCATGGATTTGGAGGACGAGCTCTACTTCACTGACACCGAGCCCTGAAAATGACTTCCTTTTTTTCATCCTTATTCACTTTTATTCCTGTGTGTCTTTCTTTGTTTTGCAACTTTTACCACAACAAAACTCTAATCACCTAATCACAACAAGTCCATCAGCAGCACTGTCTTCATCTTATATTCCTTATTGATTTGAAGGTGCCGCAGTCTTCATTCCTGAGGTTCACAAGTTCACAACCCAATCATGCTCCTTTATACTCCTCCTCCAGACTCCCCCTATCCATTTCCCTCAAGGCAGATGGATGGATTACGACGAGTCCCCTCAAGTGGGACTGAAATTACTGACTGACTACATGCTTGCTGATTGCTGACCGAGTTACTTTTGATATTGACAGGAGAGGCTGCCCTGTGGGCCCTCACTTTCCAAAGAAGATGCGGATAAAAAGTAGAACAGGTAATGAATAATTGAGAAGATGGCATGCACTGGACAGCAATGGCTGTCTGGCTCTGAAGAAACCAATTGCTGTTTGTTTTTTGTGCATGAAATGATGATTCATATGTCTTGTCTTAGTTGTTATTTAATATTTCACACAGTAATTGTAACTCATGTCAACAACTCTTTTTTTTTACCTTGTTTAATTAAAATTGTACTTCAAATTCAGGGGCCACTATATTGCATGTCAAAAAATATGCAAAATGTCCTGGAGCGGACTCACTTGCCAATATACCATGATGATTGATTACGGAAGAACTATGGCCAATTCGTGAGTGGCAAACAGGTAAACCAGTCTACAACAACTACTACAGCAGGACTACATGTCTGTCTATTCGTGGTATGTATTGGTCGACGGCGGGGCAGTGTACTGTTGTTGTTATGCCAGGCAGAGTCCACTCCAGGCAGCAGTTAATATCATTTGGGTCTATGTGGCTTGCTGCATACAATTAGATATGCTTTGTCTGTCTGACAAAGAGCCGAGGTATGCTACATCAGGTTGCTTCACTCAGTGGTGCCTGCCTTGACCCTCTGTATGGCACTGCCTCAAGCTTGGGCCAAACATAAGTTATGTATGCAAAATTTGCTGTTTTTCAGTATACCGCAAATCTCGCGAAAGTACCGAAAAATCGCAAATTCTTGAGCGGAACAGATTTTTGGCCCATGCTTGCGGCAGGGCCATGCATACTGTCAAGGCAGGCACCACTGAGTGAAGCATCCTCCTGATGTAGCATACTTAGGCTCTTTGACACAGACAGACAAAGCATATCTACGGTTTAAGGTTCAGTGGGATTTACTAGGGTTTTTGGGTTTAGGTTGGTATGGTTCACGCTGATTCTAGGGCTCGGGCCCGATGCAGGCTCATTCATAATGATGTTGGCAATGTTTTAGGGGGGTTTGGTGTTCTTTGGTCCAGAATTGGCGGAATTTTGGCCTTTTTGGGTGTTTTGCGGGCGCGTGTGTTTAGGTGAAAACTAAGTAAAAACTAGTCGTAGACCTTCTTCTTCTTCTTCTTCTTCAAAGATCGCAGTGGTTCAATTTTGTTCTGCCTTGCTGAGATTCTTGTGAATCGCTGGAACAAGTGACTGTCCAGGTCAGTTTCAAGAGGATCAAAGTAGTGGAAGTGCTGAAAACAGCAATGTTTTGTGAACAGCGCAATTTGCCATGTTTTGAATATACCAGTATTGCATGTTTTTGGGGGGCTGTTTGGGGGTGTTCTAGATTTGTGGGTGAGAGTGTGGGGGTCTGGGAGCACTGCTGGGATAGCATAATTTTTATTGGGAGTGATTTGAAGAAAATCTATGGTGGGAAAGAGGAGTTAGAGCCTAGCTGCAGAGCCCGTTTGGACCGATGTTGACTGGTTGGCTGAAAACTTTCTAAGTATGAGTTTTTGCATTTTTGCTTTTTGCCTGTTTAGGGGTGTTCTGCTTTTTTTGTGGGTGGCTGCAGGGGTCTGGGGCATAACTCAGAAGGTCTAATATCGGAATCAAGTGTTTTGGACCAAATCCATGGTGAAAAAGTTTTTGCGTTTTTGCTCACTTGCCTGTCTTTGGGGTGCTGTTTGGGGGGCTTCTAGGATTTTTTGGGTGGGTTTTGGGGTCTGGGAGCACTGCTGGCACAGTCTAATGTTGATTGCATTTGTTTTTCAGGAATCCATGGTGGAAAAGGGGAGTTAGGGCCTAGCTGCACAGCGCACTTTAGCGTTTTCGGGGGCTGTTTTGGGGGGTTCCTGGTGTTTGTGGTTGGGTTTGGGGTCTTGGAGCAACGCTGGGTATGGATACTTTTCATTGTAAGAGATTTGACAAAAATCCATGGTGGCAAAGGGGAGTTAGGGCCTAGCTGCAGAGCGTGCACAGAGTGATCCGGGAAATATGCAGAAATTTGACAAAGTGCCGTTTTTTCCATGTTTGCTTTTTGGCTGTTTGGGGGGGTTAAACTTGTTTCCGACTGGGTTGACGGGTCTGGGGGCATTGCTGTGAAGGTCTAATACAGGATAAAAGTGGTTTGGAGAAAATCGGAGGTGAAAAAGTTTCTCCATTTTCAGGCATTTTGCTCAATTTAGCGTTTTCGGGGGGCTGTTTGGGGGGTTTCTGTTGTTTGCGGGTGGGTTTTGGGGTCTTGGAGCAACGCTGGGTATGGATACTTTTGATTGCAAGAGGTTTGACGAAAATCCATGGTGGCAAAGGGGAGTTAGGGCCTAGCTGCAGAGCGCGCAGGGAGTGATCTGGGAAATATGCAGAAATTTGACAAAGTGCCCATTTTTCCATTTTTGCTTTTTGGCTCTTTGGGGGGGGTTAAACTTGTCTCCGCCTGGGTTGACGGGTCTGGGGGCATTGCTGTGAAGGTCTAATACCAGATAAAAGTGGTTTGGAGAAAATCAGAGGTGGAAAAGTTTTTCCATTTTCAGGCATTTCGCTCACTTTAGCATTTTTGGGGGGCTGTTTGGGGGGTTCCTAGTGTTTGTGGGTAGGTTTTGGGGTCTTGGAGCAACGCTGGGTATAGATACTTTTGATTGCAAGAGGTTTGATGAAAATCCATGGTGGCATAGGGGAGTTAGGGCCTAGTTGAAGAAAGCATTTTTAACTTACGGCTCGTTAGGGTTAGCAGTATTGCATGTGTTTGAGGGTGTTCGAGATTTTGGCAACTGGGTTCTGGGGTCTACTCTTGGAGCACTTGTCGAGAAATGTCTAATGTTGGTTGCAAGTGGTTTGAAGAAAATCCATGTTGGGAAAGGGGGGGATTTGGGCCTACTTTACTTTCAAAGTACGTTTTGTCACCATTTTCCACTAGGCCTCAGACAGGTAGTAGTATTGCACGTTTTTTGTGGTCTGATTGGGGGTATTCTACATTTTAGCGTCTGTGTTTAAGGGTCTGGGAGCACTGCTGGGAAGGTCTAATTTTGTTCTAAAATAGTAGTTTACACTACACCTAGCTTGAGGGGAAAAATCCGCAAAATTCCACCATACTTATTTATCCTTCAAAAGGAGAATCAGAGTACGCCCTTTCGAAACTATTGTACTGATAATTCTGAAACTGAAAGTGTGACTTTTTGCATTACACAGCGTACTTACCTTATATTTTTTTCTCAGTGGTGTTTTAATATCACTTCCTGTTTTTGCATCAACATTTACAGGGCGGCTTTCACCCTGTGCAATGGAAAAAAGGATGAAGTCAGGTTTCACATTAGCGGCCCGCAATTCAGCATCTGCCAGACCGGCAGTGGACAGGGTGTCTTCTGGTTACCAACATTGATCGACGGAGCGTCAGATGGAACGGAGGAGTACCGAAAATAAGAGGAATGGCTTGATGCATGCAACTTCCCAAATTCAACAGGACAAGTACACCAACATACAGTAACAGTATCCATTAATTTCTACTTATCTTTTAAGTAATGTTATTGCTGTGAACTTCTATGAGTGTGACTCTGCATTTCTTTGCTCTCTGCTTCTAAATTTGCTATGTTTTTGCTATGTTTAACAGCAATTTAATGTTCTAAGTGTTTATTCTCTCTGAGGGCAGAGAGGCAAGTGAAATTGCGTAATGACTGCAGCCCTTTACTCTCAACTTGTTTCTTCGTAGTTACTAGTAAGTTGCAGTAAGTAGTAGTGCTACTTTGCAGTAACCTAACCATCCATTTAGTACACAACTTCTGACATGCAGTAGTGCACTTCCTTTATGTCCCTTTAAAGGTTTATCAATATCTTCAAATCCAAAGATTTGTTTCTCTTCATTTGATGTTTGACTGTCCATGCTGTGTTTTTTTCCTCTCTACCAAACTTTCCCAAAACACCCCATTCCCATCCAATTTTCAAACCCTAACCCTCTTCCCCCGGGCTGTGTGGTTTTTCATTGTGGTGTGACTGACAACAACAATAAATTCCACACACTTGCTGGGGAGGATAAGGTCAAAGCAGCCAAAATCATTACAATCAGAAGATCATGTGTGCCATCGTGGATTGATAAGAACATCCTCCTCCTACACGACGTGAACAATAAAATGCTTAATGCTTACGTTACGTTGATGACGTGTCCTTTGCCTTAATTTCTTATAGCAGTCCAACTCCACGCAACTACTACTTATATATACATTAATTTAACACTGCTTAGGCTACAATTTAGGGCACTGTTCTCTACCGTACTATCTAATGTACTGTTTCTAATGCTACGCTCAGCCCACTCAATGTTTCATTTCCTTTTTTTCATATGGTTATACTGCCAGTGTGTACCACTACTGCTACCAGCACAACAATGATATTACATCCGTCGAGGATTCAAGTCAACAACCAACCTTATTCACCAACCGTGATTCACAAATCACAGGGAAGATAAGCATATTGGAGAGGTAGTAGAATAATGGGCTAGGACTAAGTTGGGAGGAGAGCAGAGACTGACAGTACTACTAGTAAGTACAGTAGTAGGGCTACTGAATTGACTAACTCGGTTACTTGCATTTTGGTACATTTCAGGACAAGATGTTTCATTCATGCTGATAAGTTTGAAAAACCAAACGTCCAGTAACCACCGCCAACCCCCACACAAAATAATATGAGCGCGTATACTGTGTTTCATTATGAAAAATATAATTATTAAGAAATATAAATTATGGATGTTGTTGTCACAAAAATAAAATAAATTACCCCAGCTCACCCCCCCTCACTAACCAAACCAATGTTCAAAAATCAAAAAGTCCCCTTTCCCAAAAACCCAATTCCCACCCCCCCAACAGTCTTTAAAAAAGGGGCAAGGGACAGTCACTTCCTCCGGTGGCATAGTGTGGACAGCTGGTGCTGCACATCCCGCAGCTCTTTGCGGAGGTCCCGGAGCTGGCGCTGATGATTTTCGCCCAACTGCTCCAGGTAGTCCACTCGCTTTCGGAGGCGGTGCACGCGTGCCATCCAGGCTCTGGGGGGGGGGCAGCTGTTGTTTTTGCTGCTGTGCGACGGTGGCGGGAGGCTGTCGGGCCACGGCTCCGTTTGGCTGGAGACTTGTGGCTGGTGGACCCGGGGGCAGTGGAGGAGGATATACAGGTTGATGTTTATGTGTCCTCATGCTCCCGAGCCCACAACCGCCGATACTCGGCACAAATAGCCTCCAGCTTGCGGGCCCTGACCCGGACAGCCATCTCCTTGCTGGTGAGCTTTTTTGGAGTTTTGGAGTAGCATCTATGAAGAAAGAAAGAAAAATACTGTAGGCAATAGTCTTTAACATAAAGTCAAAATAATTCAATGAAAAATTGACACTCAGTAACACCAGCATCAGTAACACCAGCAAGTAGCAAACACAGTATAACATTTTGAAGATAACGGACAAGGTTTTTTGATTGTCGATCCACAACTGGAGCCTCCCGTGTGTGATGTTATTTAAAATTTCTAACCACTATTTTGACGGTGTCCAGATAGGAGGAAGACCCTAAACCTCCAATTAGGACCAAGATCCAAACATAATTGATACAACAGGTATCTGTGCACACATCGCCTTTTACAGAGTAAATGCTGTAGGTAATCAAACAACACAAGCAATAGACAAACAATGTGGAAGTAGTCTTGATGGAAGTTTTTCTTCAATTCAGATTTTATTCACCACACCCAGCCAACACATGTTTCGTTAGGGCTAGTAGCCCACGACTTCATCAGGGCTCCCGCGGGCAGCGGTTTCACAGCTATTGCCACAATAGCTATGTGCTCTCAGCTGGTTCTAATTCCGACCCGGCTACCGGGTACTGTGGAGTTTCTCGCTGATTACTTGTAGGAAATTGTAGAGATAGATAATAAGCAAAAAAAAGTTCAGAAAAACAGAGGATTGCAAAGATGTAAGATGGATAGAAAGGTAGCATGCCCAAAAATCATAGCAATGAATGAAAAACAAGATGGCCGCGCCCATAGAGGTCCGCGTGGGTAATTTTTAGCAATATTTTCCCAGCGAGCACGCAAAAACAGAGGCGAACTCGTAATAGCGCGCCGCACACATCGCGAGATTGCCAATAGTACCCGGAAACAGAAATGCGCAACATGCACAAGATGGCCGCGCCCATGTACGACCGCATGGGTAACTTCGCGGTCGGTGCGCTGCAAGTGGCTTGCGAAGACGCAAAAAAAAAGCGAACACGCAAAAAAAAAACAATCCGCTAATCTGCACGAATTCGTGGATTGCAAGTTCGATTTAGCACAAATTCGCGCCCCGCGAATCTCGTGAAATTGCACAAAAACGAATTTTGCAAAACTGAAAGCACTCAGCAGGTGCAAAAGTTCAAGTTAATTTGTAACCATTCCCTGTAGTGCTTCCTGAAGTGCCCCTCCAAAGTTCAGTTGCCTACTTGCAACTATTTTCTGACCCTGCTCTGACCCTCAAAGCAGGGTCAGAGAATAGTTACGAGTATGGCACAATGCTCCTGTAAAAAAAATTAAACTGCAACAGGAAGCACTTACAGCTAAAGAAGCAGGTGCCAGACTTGAAGCTCAAATTCAGTGACACATTAACCAGCCCCAAATTAATTAATCTCAGTTGAGGCTGGCCGGGTGTGCTTTCCCCCATAATCTACAGTGGTGAACTAGAGGGTGCTGTGATGAACCAGAGGGTGGCAGTAATGAACCAGAGGGTGGCAGGGATGAACCAGAGGGTGGCAGTGATCAACCAGAGGGTGGCAGTCTTGAACTAGAGGGTGGCAGTGATCAACCAGAGGGTGGCAGTGATGAACCAGAGGGTGGCACTGGTGAACCAGAGGGTGGCAGTGCGGAACCAGAGGGTGGCATTGATGAACCAGAGGGTGGCAGGGATGAATCAGAGGATGGCAGTGATCAACCAGAGGGTGGCAGCCTTGAACCAGAGGGCAGCAGTGATCAACCAGAGGGTGGCAGTGATGAACCAGAGGGTGGCACTGGTGAACCAGAGGGTGGCAGTGATGATCCAGAGGGTGGCAGTGGTAAACCAGAGGGTGGCAGTGATGAACCGGAGGGTGGCAGCGATGATCCAGAGGGTGGCAGTGGCAAACCAGAGGGTTCTGTGATGAACCAGAGGGTGTCAGTGATGATCCAGAGGGTGGCAGTGGCAAACCAGAGGGTGGCAGTAATGAACCAGAGGGTGGCAGTGATGATCCAGAGGGTGGCAGTGGTGAACCAGAGGGTGCCAGTAATGAACCAGAGGGTGGCAAGGATGAACCAGAGGATGGCAGTGATCCACCAAAGGGTGGCAGCCTTGAACCAGAGGATGGCAGTGATCAACCAGAGGGTGGCAGTGATGAATCAGAAGGTAGCACTGGTGAACAAGAGGGTGTCAGTGATGATCCAGAGGGTGACAGTGGTGAACCAGAGGGTGCTGTGATGAACCAGAGGGTTGCAGTGATGATCTTGAGGGTGGCAGTGGTGAACCAGAGTGTGCTGTGATGAACCAGAGGGTGGCAGTGATGATCCAGAGGGTGGCAGTGGGACCCAGAGGGTGGCAGTAATGAACCAGAGGGTGGCAGTGATGATCCAGAGGGTGGCAGTGGCGAACCAGAGGGTGGCAGTAATGAAGCAGAGGGTGGCAGTGATCAACCAGAGGGTGGCAGTGATGAACCAGAGGGTGGCATTGGTGAACCAGAGGGTGGCAGTGATGATCCAGAGGGTGGCAGTGGCAAACCAGAGGGTGGCAGTGATGAACCAGAGGGTGGCAAAGATGATCCAGAGGGTGGCAGTGGCAAACCAGAGGGTTCTGTGACGAACCAGAGGGTGGCAGTGATGATCCAGAGGGTGGCAGTGGTGAACCAGAGGGTGGCAGTAATGAACCAGAGGGTGACAGTGATGATCCAGAGGGTGGCAGTGGCGAACAAGAAGGTGGCAATAATGAACCAGAGGGTGGCAGTAATGAATCAGAGGGTGCCAGTGATCAACCAGAGGGTGGCAGTGATGAACCGGATGGTGGCACTGGTGAACCAGAGGGTGGCAGTGTGGAACCAGAGTGTGGTAGTGATGAGCCAGAGGGTGGTAGTGATGAACCAGAGGGTGGCAGTGATCAACCAGAGGGTGGCAGTGATGCACCAGAGGGTGGCATTGGTTAACCAGAGGGTGGTAGTGATGATCCAGAGGGTGGCAGTGGCAAACCAGAGGGTGGCAGTGATGAACCAGATGGTGGCACTGGTGAACCAGAGGGTGGCAGTGTGGAACCAGAGGGTGGCAGTGATCAACCAGAGGGTGGCAGCCTTGAACCAGAGGGTGGCAGTGATCAACCAGAGGGTGGCAGTGATGAACCAGAGGGTGGCACTGGTTAACCAGAGGGTGGTAGTGATGATTCAGAGGGTGGCAGTGGCAAACCAAAGGGTGGCAGTGATGAACCAGAGGGTGGCAGTGATGAACCAGAGGGTGGCAGTGATGAACCAGAGGGTGGCACTTGTGAACCAGAGGGTGGTATTGATGATCCAGAGGGTGGCAGTGGCAAAACAGAGGGTGGCAGTGATGAACCAGAGGGTGGCAGTGATGATCCAGAGGGTGGCAGTGGCAAACCAGAGGGTGATGTGATGAACCAGAGGATGGCAGTGATCAATCAGAGGGTGGCTGTGATGAACCAGAAGGTGGCAGTGGTGAACCAGAGGGTGGTAGTGGTGAACCCGAGGGTGGCAGTGCGGAACCAGAGAGTGGCAGTGATGAACCAGAGTGTGGCAGGTATGAACCAGAGGATGGTGATTAATGAAGATGAGAATGCTAGCAACTTTAATCCTTTGCCTTCTGGTGATATAACTTCTTTTTGATATCTCGCTTGTTGAGACACAGGTGAACATCGGCTTTCCTCCCTGCTTGTGCATTCCATAATGTGAAGATGCACAGACAATAATTAATCACAAAAGGGACTCACTATGAGGAATGATTTACTCCAACTCAATGTCCCAGCATGCAAGCAGGCACTGAGCATGACCCACTGGGGGTTGCTGCATGCATTTAAAACAAGAAATTTGGAGCACCTGTGTGATTATGTTGAGCAGCCCAGGAAGAAGAGGATGTGTCCTTGAAACGCGTAGGCTGAAGAAAATTAAATTTTACCTGTAATGAAATGCCGGTTTTCTGAAGTAAATAAAGCCTGTTTGGTGACAGCTGCTGGGTGTGCCTCTTTAAGCTTTTGGGCCTTTGGATAAAATATATATATATATATATATATATATATATATATATATATATATATATATATATATATATATATATATATATATATATATATATATATATATATATATATATTACACAAGGTTTGCCTGGAATGAGGGAGCCACAAACAGGAAAATTCGATTTTGCCTTTTAATGATGATGCAAACAGCGCAGGAACAGCTTGCTGCCTCACAAGAATAATGTCCAGCCCTGACGCGTTTCGTGCTCTCTGTCGCACTTCTTCAAAGGGTTGAGGACTTACTGTGAATGAAACCAGTCTTTTAATGCCTGCACCAGTCTTTGATAATCCCCGCCTCAGTGGGCGTGGCCATAACCATGGCCTGATGGTTCTTGTAGTGCAGAAGTTTTTGAGTGTTTCATTCTCGGTGCAAAATTGAAATAAAATCCCCCAGTGGGTTGTGGGGTCAGTGTCACAGTTCAAACACCCCATTAATCACATCACCGGCTTTTCCCTGCTCCTCTCACTGACTCATCGCTTGATGCTTCAGCTCGGACTGCAGACTGCAGCTGGGTTCACCTCGTGGCTCAGGCAACAAGCCACCTTAAATCCATTACACAAGGTTTGCCTGGAATGAGGGAGCCACAAACAGGAAAATTCGATTTTGCCTTTTAATGATGATGCAAACAGCGCAGGAACAGCTTGCTGCCTCACAAGAATAATGTCCAGCCCTGACGCGTTTCGTGCTCTCTGTCGCACTTCTTCAAAGGGTTGAGGACTTACTGTGAATGAAACCAGTCTTTTAATGCCTGCACCAGTCTTTGATAATCCCCGCCTCAGTGGGCGTGGCCATAACCATGGCCTGATGGTTCTTGTAGTGCAGAAGTTTTTGAGTGTTTCATTCTCGGTGCAAAATTGAAATAAAATCCCCCAGTGGGTTGTGGGGTCAGTGTCACAGTTCAAACACCCCATTAATCACATCACCGGCTTTTCTCTGCTCCTCTCACTGACTCATCGCTTGATGCTTCAGCTCGGACTGCAGACTGCAGCTGGGTTCACCTCGTGGCTCAGGCAACAAGCCACCTTAAATCCATTACACAAGGTTTGCCTGGAATGAGGGAGCCACAAACAGGAAAATTCGATTTTGCCTTTTAATGATGATGCAAACAGCGCAGGAACAGCTTGCTGCCTCACAAGAATAATGTCCAGCCCTGACGCGTTTCGTGCTCTCTGTCGCACTTCTTCAAAGGGTTGAGGACTTACTGTGAATGAAACCAGTCTTTTAATGCCTGCACCAGTCTTTGATAATCCCCGCCTCAGTGGGCGTGGCCATAACCATGGCCTGATGGTTCTTGTAGTGCAGAAGTTTTTGAGTGTTTCATTCTCGGTGCAAAATTGAAATAAAATCCCCCAGTGGGTTGTGGGGTCAGTGTCACAGTTCAAACACCCCATTAATCACATCACCGGCTTTTCCCTGCTCCTCTCACTGACTCATCGCTTGATGCTTCAGCTCGGACTGCAGACTGCAGCTGGGTTCACCTCGTGGCTCAGGCAACAAGCCACCTTAAATCCATTACACAAGGTTTGCCTGGAATGAGGGAGCCACAAACAGGAAAATTCGATTTTGCCTTTTAATGATGATGCAAACAGCGCAGGAACAGCTTGCTGCCTCACAAGAATAATGTCCAGCCCTGACGCGTTTCGTGCTCTCTGTCGCACTTCTTCAAAGGGTTGAGGACTTACTGTGAATGAAACCAGTCTTTTAATGCCTGCACCAGTCTTTGATAATCCCCGCCTCAGTGGGCGTGGCCATAACCATGGCCTGATGGTTCTTGTAGTGCAGAAGTTTTTGAGTGTTTCATTCTCGGTGCAAAATTGAAATAAAATCCCCCAGTGGGTTGTGGGGTCAGTGTCACAGTTCAAACACCCCATTAATCACATCACCGGCTTTTCCCTGCTCCTCTCACTGACTCATCGCTTGATGCTTCAGCTCGGACTGCAGACTGCAGCTGGGTTCACCTCGTGGCTCAGGCAACAAGCCACCTTAAATCCATTACACAAGGTTTGCCTGGAATGAGGGAGCCACAAACAGGAAAATTCGATTTTGCCTTTTAATGATGATGCAAACAGCGCAGGAACAGCTTGCTGCCTCACAAGAATAATGTCCAGCCCTGACGCGTTTCGTGCTCTCTGTCGCACTTCTTCAAAGGGTTGAGGACTTACTGTGAATGAAACCAGTCTTTTAATGCCTGCACCAGTCTTTGATAATCCCCGCCTCAGTGGGCGTGGCCATAACCATGGCCTGATGGTTCTTGTAGTGCAGAAGTTTTTGAGTGTTTCATTCTCGGTGCAAAATTGAAATAAAATCCCCCAGTGGGTTGTGGGGTCAGTGTCACAGTTCAAACACCCCATTAATCACATCACCGGCTTTTCCCTGCTCCTCTCACTGACTCATCGCTTGATGCTTCAGCTCGGACTGCAGACTGCAGCTGGGTTCACCTCGTGGCTCAGGCAACAAGCCACCTTAAATCCATTACACAAGGTTTGCCTGGAATGAGGGAGCCACAAACAGGAAAATTCGATTTTGCCTTTTAATGATGATGCAAACAGCGCAGGAACAGCTTGCTGCCTCACAAGAATAATGTCCAGCCCTGACGCGTTTCGTGCTCTCTGTCGCACTTCTTCAAAGGGTTGAGGACTTACTGTGAATGAAACCAGTCTTTTAATGCCTGCACCAGTCTTTGATAATCCCCGCCTCAGTGGGCGTGGCCATAACCATGGCCTGATGGATCTTGTAGTGCAGAGGTTTTGGAGTGTTTCATTCTCGGTGCAAAATTGAAATAAAATCCCCCAGTGGGTTGTGGGGTCAGTGTCACAGTTCAAACACCCCATTAATCACATCACCGGCTTTTCCCTGCTCCTCTCACTGACTCATCGCTTGATGCTTCAGCTCGGACTGCAGACTGCAGCTGGGTTCACCTCGTGGCTCAGGCAACAAGCCACCTTAAATCCATTACACAAGGTTTGCCTGGAATGAGGGAGCCACAAACAGGAAAATTCGATTTTGCCTTTTAATGATGATGCAAACAGCGCAGGAACAGCTTGCTGCCTCACAAGAATAATGTCCAGCCCTGACGCGTTTCGTGCTCTCTGTCGCACTTCTTCAAAGGGTTGAGGACTTACTGTGAATGAAACCAGTCTTTTAATGCCTGCACCAGTCTTTGATAATCCCCGCCTCAGTGGGCGTGGCCATAACCATGGCCTGATGGTTCTTGTAGTGCAGAAGTTTTTGAGTGTTTCATTCTCGGTGCAAAATTGAAATAAAATCCCCCAGTGGGTTGTGGGGTCAGTGTCACAGTTCAAACACCCCATTAATCACATCACCGGCTTTTCCCTGCTCCTCTCACTGACTCATCGCTTGATGCTTCAGCTCGGACTGCAGACTGCAGCTGGGTTCACCTCGTGGCTCAGGCAACAAGCCACCTTAAATCCATTACACAAGGTTTGCCTGGAATGAGGGAGCCACAAACAGGAAAATTCGATTTTGCCTTTTAATGATGATGCAAACAGCGCAGGAACAGCTTGCTGCCTCACAAGAATAATGTCCAGCCCTGACGCGTTTCGTGCTCTCTGTCGCACTTCTTCAAAGGGTTGAGGACTTACTGTGAATGAAACCAGTCTTTTAATGCCTGCACCAGTCTTTGATAATCCCCGCCTCAGTGGGCGTGGCCATAACCATGGCCTGATGGTCCTTGTAGTGCAGAAGTTTTTGAGTGTTTCATTCTCGGTGCAAAATTGAAATAAAATCCCCCAGCGGGTTGTGGGGTCAGTGTCACAGTTCAAACACCCCATTAATCACATCACCGGCTTTTCCCTGCTCCTCTCACTGCACTACAAGAACCATCAGGCCATGGTTATGGCCACGCCCACTGAGGCGGGGATTATCAAAGACTGGTGCAGGCATTAAAAGACTGGTTTCATTCACAGTAAGTCCTCAACCCTTTGAAGAAGTGCGACAGAGAGCACGAAACGCGTCAGGGCTGGACATTATTCTTGTGAGGCAGCAAGCTGTTCCTGCGCTGTTTGCATCATCATTAAAAGGCAAAATCGAATTTTCCTGTTTGTGGCTCCCTCATTCCAGGCAAACCTTGTGTAATGGATTTAAGGTGGCTTGTTGCCTGAGCCACGAGGTGAACCCAGCTGCAGTCTGCAGTCCGAGCTGAAGCATCAAGCGATGAGTCAGTGAGAGGAGCAGGGAAAAGCCGGTGATGTGATTAATGGGGTGTTTGAACTGTGACACTGACCCCACAACCCACTGGGGGATTTTATTTCAATTTTGCACCGAGAATGAAACACTCAAAAACTTCTGCACTACAAGAACCATCAGGCCATGGTTATGGCCACGCCCACTGAGGCGGGGATTATCAAAGACTGGTGCAGGCATTAAAAGACTGGTTTCATTCACAGTAAGTCCTCAACCCTTTGAAGAAGTGCGACAGAGAGCACGAAACGCGTCAGGGCTGGACATTATTCTTGTGAGGCAGCAAGCTGTTCCTGCGCTGTTTGCATCATCATTAAAAGGCAAAATCGAATTTTCCTGTTTGTGGCTCCCTCATTCCAGGCAAACCTTGTGTAATGGATTTAAGGTGGCTTGTTGCCTGAGCCACGAGGTGAACCCAGCTGCAGTCTGCAGTCCGAGCTGAAGCATCAAGCGATGAGTCAGTGAGAGGAGCAGGGAAAAGCCGGTGATGTGATTAATGGGGTGTTTGAACTGTGACACTGACCCCACAACCCACTGGGGGATTTTATTTCAATTTTGCACCGAGAATGAAACACTCCAAAACCTCTGCACTACAAGAACCATCAGGCCATGGTTATGGCCACGCCCACTGAGGCGGGGATTATCAAAGACTGGTGCAGGCATTAAAAGACTGGTTTCATTCACAGTAAGTCCTCAACCCTTTGAAGAAGTGCGACAGAGAGCACGAAACGCGTCAGGGCTGGACATTATTCTTGTGAGGCAGCAAGCTGTTCCTGCGCTGTTTGCATCATCATTAAAAGGCAAAATCGAATTTTCCTGTTTGTGGCTCCCTCATTCCAGGCAAACCTTGTGTAATGGATTTAAGGTGGCTTGTTGCCTGAGCCACGAGGTGAACCCAGCTGCAGTCTGCAGTCCGAGCTGAAGCATCAAGCGATGAGTCAGTGAGAGGAGCAGGGAAAAGCCGGTGATGTGATTAATGGGGTGTTTGAACTGTGACACTGACCCCACAACCCACTGGGGGATTTTATTTCAATTTTGCACCGAGAATGAAACACTCAAAAACTTCTGCACTACAAGAACCATCAGGCCATGGTTATGGCCACGCCCACTGAGGCGGGGATTATCAAAGACTGGTGCAGGCATTAAAAGACTGGTTTCATTCACAGTAAGTCCTCAACCCTTTGAAGAAGTGCGACAGAGAGCACGAAACGCGTCAGGGCTGGACATTATTCTTGTGAGGCAGCAAGCTGTTCCTGCGCTGTTTGCATCATCATTAAAAGGCAAAATCGAATTTTCCTGTTTGTGGCTCCCTCATTCCAGGCAAACCTTGTGTAATGGATTTAAGGTGGCTTGTTGCCTGAGCCACGAGGTGAACCCAGCTGCAGTCTGCAGTCCGAGCTGAAGCATCAAGCGATGAGTCAGTGAGAGGAGCAGGGAAAAGCCGGTGATGTGATTAATGGGGTGTTTGAACTGTGACACTGACCCCACAACCCACTGGGGGATTTTATTTCAATTTTGCACCGAGAATGAAACACTCAAAAACTTCTGCACTACAAGAACCATCAGGCCATGGTTATGGCCACGCCCACTGAGGCGGGGATTATCAAAGACTGGTGCAGGCATTAAAAGACTGGTTTCATTCACAGTAAGTCCTCAACCCTTTGAAGAAGTGCGACAGAGAGCACGAAACGCGTCAGGGCTGGACATTATTCTTGTGAGGCAGCAAGCTGTTCCTGCGCTGTTTGCATCATCATTAAAAGGCAAAATCGAATTTTCCTGTTTGTGGCTCCCTCATTCCAGGCAAACCTTGTGTAATGGATTTAAGGTGGCTTGTTGCCTGAGCCACGAGGTGAACCCAGCTGCAGTCTGCAGTCCGAGCTGAAGCATCAAGCGATGAGTCAGTGAGAGGAGCAGGGAAAAGCCGGTGATGTGATTAATGGGGTGTTTGAACTGTGACACTGACCCCACAACCCACTGGGGGATTTTATTTCAATTTTGCACCGAGAATGAAACACTCAAAAACTTCTGCACTACAAGAACCATCAGGCCATGGTTATGGCCACGCCCACTGAGGCGGGGATTATCAAAGACTGGTGCAGGCATTAAAAGACTGGTTTCATTCACAGTAAGTCCTCAACCCTTTGAAGAAGTGCGACAGAGAGCAAGAAACGCGTCAGGGCTGGACATTATGCTTGTGAGGCAGCAAGCTGTTCCTGCGCTGTTTGCATCATCATTAAAAGGCAAAATCGAATTTTCCTGTTTGTGGCTCCCTCATTCCAGGCAAACCTTGTGTAATGGATTTAAGGTGGCTTGTTGCCTGAGCCACGAGGTGAACCCAGCTGCAGTCTGCAGTCCGAGCTGAAGCATCAAGCGATGAGTCAGTGAGAGGAGCAGGGAAAAGCCGGTGATGTGATTAATGGGGTGTTTGAACTGTGACACTGACCCCACAACCCACTGGGGGATTTTATTTCAATTTTGCACCGAGAAAGAAACACTCAAAAACTTCTGCACTACAAGAACCATCAGGCCATGGTTATGGCCACGCCCACTGAGGCGGGGATTATCAAAGACTGGTGCAGGCATTAAAAGACTGGTTTCATTCACAGTAAGTCCTCAACCCTTTGAAGAAGTGCGACAGAGAGCACGAAACGCGTCAGGGCTGGACATTATTCTTGTGAGGCAGCAAGCTGTTCCTGCGCTGTTTGCATCATCATTAAAAGGCAAAATCGAATTTTCCTGTTTGTGGCTCCCTCATTCCAGGCAAACCTTGTGTAATGGATTTAAGGTGGCTTGTTGCCTGAGCCACGAGGTGAACCCAGCTGCAGTCTGCAGTCCGAGCTGAAGCATCAAGCGATGAGTCAGTGAGAGAAGCAGGGAAAAGCCGGTGATGTGATTAATGGGGTGTTTGAACTGTGACACTGACCCCACAACCCACTGGGGGATTTTATTTCAATTTTGCACCGAGAATGAAACACTCAAAAACTTCTGCACTACAAGAACCATCAGGCCATGGTTATGGCCACGCCCACTGAGGCGGGGATTATCAAAGACTGGTGCAGGCATTAAAAGACTGGTTTCATTCACAGTAAGTCCTCAACCCTTTGAAGAAGTGCGACAGAGAGCACGAAACGCGTCAGGGCTGGACATTATTCTTGTGAGGCAGCAAGCTGTTCCTGCGCTGTTTGCATCATCATTAAAAGGCAAAATCGAATTTTCCTGTTTGTGGCTCCCTCATTCCAGGCAAACCTTGTGTAATGGATTTAAGGTGGCTTGTTGCCTGAGCCACGAGGTGAACCCAGCTGCAGTCTGCAGTCCGAGCTGAAGCATCAAGCGATGAGTCAGTGAGAGGAGCAGGGAAAAGCCGGTGATGTGATTAATGGGGTGTTTGAACTGTGACACTGACCCCACAACCCACTGGGGGATTTTATTTCAATTTTGCACCGAGAATGAAACACTCAAAAACTTCTGCACTACAAGAACCATCAGGCCATGGTTATGGCCACGCCCACTGAGGCGGGGATTATCAAAGACTGGTGCAGGCATTAAAAGACTGGTTTCATTCACAGTAAGTCCTCAACCCTTTGAAGAAGTGCGACAGAGAGCACGAAACGCGTCAGGGCTGGACATTATTCTTGTGAGGCAGCAAGCTGTTCCTGCACTGTTTGCATCATCATTAAAAGGCAAAATCGAATTTTCCTGTTTGTGGCTCCCTCATTCCAGGCAAACCTTGTGTAATGGATTTAAGGTGGCTTGTTGCCTGAGCCACGAGGTGAACCCAGCTGCAGTCTGCAGTCCGAGCTGAAGCATCAAGCGATGAGTCAGTGAAAGGAGCAGGGAAAAGCCGGTGATGTGATTAATGGGGTGTTTGAACTGTGACACTGACCCCACAACCCACTGGGGGATTTTATTTCAATTTTGCACCGAGAATGAAACACTCAAAAACTTCTGCACTACAAGAACCATCAGGCCATGGTTATGGCCACGCCCACTGAGGCGGAGATTATCAAAGACTGGTGCAGGCATTAAAAGACTGGTTTCATTCACAGTAAGTCCTCAACCCTTTGAAGAAGTGCGACAGAGAGCACGAAACGCGTCAGGGCTGGACATTATTCTTGTGAGGCAGCAAGCTGTTCCTGCGCTGTTTGCATCATCATTAAAAGGCAAAATCGAATTTTCCTGTTTGTGGCTCCCTCATTCCAGGCAAACCTTGTGTAATGGATTTAAGGTGGCTTGTTGCCTGAGCCACGAGGTGAACCCAGCTGCAGTCTGCAGTCCGAGCTGAAGCATCAAGCGATGAGTCAGTGATAGGAGCAGGGAAAAGCCGGTGATGTGATTAATGGGGTGTTTGAACTGTGACACTGACCCCACAACCCACTGGGGGATTTTATTTCAATTTTGCACCGAGAATGAAACACTCAAAAACTTCTGCACTACAAGAACCATCAGGCCATGGTTATGGCCACGCCCACTGAGGCGGGGATTATCAAAGACTGGTGCAGGCATTAAAAGACTGGTTTCATTCACAGTAAGTCCTCAACCCTTTGAAGAAGTGCGACAGAGAGCACGAAACGCGTCAGGGCTGGACATTATTCTTGTGAGGCAGCAAGCTGTTCCTGCGCTGTTTGCATCATCATTAAAAGGCAAAATCGAATTTTCCTGTTTGTGGCTCCCTCATTCCAGGCAAACCTTGTGTAATGGATTTAAGGTGGCTTGTTGCCTGAGCCACGAGGTGAACCCAGCTGCAGTCTGCAGTCCGAGCTGAAGCATCAAGCGATGAGTCAGTGAGAGGAGCAGGGAAAAGCCGGTGATGTGATTAATGGGGTGTTTGAACTGTGACACTGACCCCACAACCCACTGGGGGATTTTATTTCAATTTTGCACCGAGAATGAAACACTCAAAAACTTCTGCACTACAAGAACCATCAGGCCATGGTTATGGCCACGCCCACTGAGGCGGGGATTATCAAAGACTGGTGCAGGCATTAAAAGACTGGTTTCATTCACAGTAAGTCCTCAACCCTTTGAAGAAGTGCGACAGAGAGCACGAAACGCGTCAGGGCTGGACATTATTCTTGTGAGGCAGCAAGCTGTTCCTGCGCTGTTTGCATCATCATTAAAAGGCAAAATCGAATTTTCCTGTTTGTGGCTCCCTCATTCCAGGCAAACCTTGTGTAATGGATTTAAGGTGGCTTGTTGCCTGAGCCACGAGGTGAACCCAGCTGCAGTCTGCAGTCCGAGCTGAAGCATCAAGCGATGAGTCAGTGAGAGGAGCAGGGAAAAGCCGGTGATGTGATTAATGGGGTGTTTGAACTGTGACACTGACCCCACAACCCACTGGGGGATTTTATTTCAATTTTGCACCAAGAATGAAACACTCAAAAACTTCTGCACTACAAGAACCATCAGGCCATGGTTATGGCCACGCCCACTGAGGCGGGGATTATCAAAGACTGGTGCAGGCATTAAAAGACTGGTTTCATTCACAGTAAGTCCTCAACCCTTTGAAGAAGTGCGACAGAGAGCACGAAACGCGTCAGGGCTGGACATTATTCTTGTGAGGCAGCAAGCTGTTCCTGCGCTGTTTGCATCATCATTAAAAGGCAAAATCGAATTTTCCTGTTTGTGGCTCCCTCATTCCAGGCAAACCTTGTGTAATGGATTTAAGGTGGCTTGTTGCCTGAGCCACGAGGTGAACCCAGCTGCAGTCTGCAGTCCGAGCTGAAGCATCAAGCGATGAGTCAGTGAAAGGAGCAGGGAAAAGCCGGTGATGTGATTAATGGGGTGTTTGAACTGTGACACTGACCCCACAACCCACTGGGGGATTTTATTTCAATTTTGCACCGAGAATGAAACACTCAAAAACTTCTGCTCTACAAGAACCATCAGGCCATGGTTATGGCCACGCCCACTGAGGCGGGGATTATCAAAGACTGGTGCAGGCATTAAAAGACTGGTTTCATTCACAGTAAGTCCTCAACCCTTTGAAGAAGTGCGACAGAGAGCACGAAACGCGTCAGGGCTGGACATTATTCTTGTGAGGCAGCAAGCTGTTCCTGCGCTGTTTGCATCATCATTAAAAGGCAAAATCGAATTTTCCTGTTTGTGGCTCCCTCATTCCAGGCAAACCTTGTGTAATGGATTTAAGGTGGCTTGTTGCCTGAGCCACGAGGTGAACCCAGCTGCAGTCTGCAGTCCGAGCTGAAGCATCAAGCGATGAGTCAGTGATAGGAGCAGGGAAAAGCCGGTGATGTGATTAATGGGGTGTTTGAACTGTGACACTGACCCCACAACCCACTGGGGGATTTTATTTCAATTTTGCACCGAGAATGAAACACTCAAAAACTTCTGCACTACAAGAACCATCAGGCCATGGTTATGGCCACGCCCACTGAGGCGGGGATTATCAAAGACTGGTGCAGGCATTAAAAGACTGGTTTCATTCACAGTAAGTCCTCAACCCTTTGAAGAAGTGCGACAGAGAGCACGAAACGCGTCAGGGCTGGACATTATTCTTGTGAGGCAGCAAGCTGTTCCTGCGCTGTTTGCATCATCATTAAAAGGCAAAATCGAATTTTCCTGTTTGTGGCTCCCTCATTCCAGGCAAACCTTGTGTAATGGATTTAAGGTGGCTTGTTGCCTGAGCCACGAGGTGAACCCAGCTGCAGTCTGCAGTCCGAGCTGAAGCATCAAGCGATGAGTCAGTGAGAGGAGCAGGGAAAAGCCGGTGATGTGATTAATGGGGTGTTTGAACTGTGACACTGACCCCACAACCCACTGGGGGATTTTATTTCAATTTTGCACCGAGAATGAAACACTCAAAAACTTCTGCACTACAAGAACCATCAGGCCATGGTTATGGCCACGCCCACTGAGGCGGGGATTATCAAAGACTGGTGCAGGCATTAAAAGACTGGTTTCATTCACAGTAAGTCCTCAACCCTTTGAAGAAGTGCGACAGAGAGCACGAAACGCGTTTGGGCTGGACATTATTCTTGTGAGGCAGCAAGCTGTTCCTGCGCTGTTTGCATCATCATTAAAAGGCAAAATCGAATTTTCCTGTTTGTGGCTCCCTCATTACAGGCAAACCTTGTGTAATGGATATATATATAACTCCTGTTGGGCCCCGAGGTGTACCCCTTGGTGTAGCTTTTCATGTTAGATATTTGGGCACTATGCCATGATGTTTCCATTGAGCCTTAATACACACGTTGTCTTTAAAAGGTTTTTTGACGTCACTGTAATCATTACACACATTTACTTCTGTTAGAGGGTGGCATGTAACTCTTCATTAATAGAGATTAAATTAACGTGCCACCCCCAATGCATCCCATTGAATAAATCAGAGTAGAGAACTCAGTTTTAACAAACACTATTTTGCACATTGTCACTATAAAAGCACTTTAAAATAGCATATATTGCACGTTCCCTATTTTTAAGACTGTTTGCAACTTTATAATATTTTAATACATGGATTGGAGCAAAATCAGGAATATAATGGGCAATGCACTTTATTTCCATAGGCATCAGTATAAATGATATATTTATTTGTAAATAGTTTGTAAATATATTTATTTGCCTTGCAATGTGTTTTCATTGATAGATATTTTATCAAGTAATGAACTCGCCTTTTTGCACTTGGACCATTGTACATTGTCGATGGAATTGTAAATAACTGCTCCGTTTTACAAAGTATTTTTTCCATGTTTATGTTGCATTTAAGTCTGATTGGGAGCATTCACAGTATATAAGCACATTTATTGGTTCTTTCTAGTCATGTGATCAAGGCTGCCGTGTTGCAGCCGAAACGCGTCATGCTGGGGACAGAAGAGCAATAAACCACCCTTGAATTGAACTTTTCGCAGTGTTTGTGGTCTGTACCTACGTCGAGGACTCTGCACTTTTGCCGAGAGTAGGAGTTGGAACGGATATATATATATATATATATATATATATATATATATATATATATATATATATATATATATATATATATACTGTTATGCAAACTTTATAACGAACGTTAAAGCTATCATTTGGTAGCTAGAAGTATATTTTCCATGTCCATGCTGAAAGAAATCACAGGTGATACTTATTATTTAATCTCACTAGCACTTTAAAAGGGCTGTCCCTCTGACAAAGCGTTGTCATGTGAACAAGGCTCCGTTGACGGTTGACCCAAAACGTCTTTGACAGCAACTCTGCAATAAAAGAAAGCAAGAGCCCATTGTGTCCGTGTCCGAGTTTCATTGTTGGCTGGCGTGGTTTGGTGCAGCGCATTCGAAAGCGGAATACCTAATATATAGCCTGGTTGATTCCAAACCGGCTTACACGGGACCCTTCTCACTCTTGGTCGGTGCTCCAATCGGAAGATTTTTTGAACTTGTTTGGAGAAATTTGTGACCCCGAAAGGAGTACAGCACCTGACCCCCGCTCAACCGGAAGGAAAGGAGTGGAAACTACAGCGAACTGGTCGAAGAGGAGGCTGCTCAGCGGAGAGCGGAGGGCGCCCAGCCGGGTGAACCAAGACCCGGTGAACACCACGCGACCAAGTAAGCACCGTAATTTTATTGAGCGGGTGAGAAGTACGGCAATTAGGCGGTTTGGCATTATCGGACATAGTACACGAAGAGTGACAGCGCCTAAAATAATAATTGTTCAATAGCAGAGGGATGTCAGGTGACAACGTTTGGGACCGGGAAACTCTGGCAGCCTCATTGTTTTCCGACAGTGCCCCCCTCCTGCCAGACATCCGTGGGAGGCAGAATAATGAAACTAGTGGCAGCAGCACCTCGGTCATTAAGGAGCTATTTAAAACATTGGAGAAAAAATCTCGCCAGGAGCAAGCTAAATGGTGGGGATCTAAATCACTGCAGCGGTACATAGAGGTTAACCGAATACCTCGGGGGCTTAGAATCCTCACTGCTCCCACTTACGAGGATCCTAACCCTGAATTGATGAAAGAGTGGGCAGAGATCAATCTAGAAGCATCACGACGGCAAGTACAGATATTGATTAAATATGCTGACATCGACAGGGCTAAATTACTAACCGAGATTGCAGCCATCAATGAAGAAATCGAGGCTCTGGGTGAGGAGGAGGAAAGAACTAGGCTAGCTAAACTAATGAATGACCGCCTCAAGAAGGAGGAGAGTAAAATCGTTGATAGAAAGGCCTATAAGTTTCAAAGGGACCGCAACGACTATGAATTGGGACAAATATTCACCTTTTCTCAAAAATATGATGCTCTCCGCAAAGGTTTAGCAAAACCCCCACCCAAAGCCAAGAATGTGCGTCAGCAACAAGGTAAAGAGGCACAGAGTGATTCATCCAACTTCTCTCTCAGCTCCGACCAAGAATCGGGGTCGTACTCTGAACGCCGCAAACAAGCGGAAGGCGCCCCAAAACCATCCCCTGGCCAGGAAATCATTTTTTTATGCCAGGAAAGACTCAAGACACTAAGGTCTCATACGCGGAAGGAGCAAAGAAGCGAAGAGCAAACTACCGAAGACGCCAGAGATGGGGGGCGGCGAAGAGGAGGATTTCAAAAGAGGAAAAGAGGCGGAAGGGGACGGGGATCCGTCAGCCAGCAGGAATAACAAACGCTACCAACCGCACAATCATCAATCTGACTTCCTTGAAATTATCAGCATAAGAGGAAGAAATCCTTAAACTGGGGCTCACCTATGCAACACCTTGTAATTTTGACTATCCGAAAACCAGATGCGACATCTACAAAGCAGTGAGGAAACTTAAGCTCAGGAAATTCTATACACAAAAGAGAAACTCTGGAGAATTCCATTCGATCAACAGCAGTAATAATATCAATGCATCACAGGGTACAAGAGTCATAACGGAATTATGGGAGACAGATGGACGTGGCTATGACAACATAGAGGATGAAAAGACCGACACAAATGAAATAGACCAATGGGGGAATAGAACCTCGCTGTCAACCAATTTCAGGCCTCCATCCACATTTTATCCCATTCTTCCGCGTGATAATCTTGATATCTTTCACGAGAATGTAGTTTTTGACTTGAAAGAGCTTCAGAAAAATATGGGAAAAACCAAGAAATATTCTGACAGCCGATCACAACAATACACAGCACTCACCAACAAATTGAGAAAAGAAAAAGATCTTGTGGTGAGAACTAGCGATAAAGGCGGTAATGTGGTCCTGATGACCAAGATGGACTATGACAAGGAAGCCTACATTTAGCTGAATGATCGGACATGCTACGAGCGCATCCATGCTCGTGTTCTAACAAACATCAAAGAGGAGTACCATCGTAAGCTATCCAAATGGAAAGCCGCCAAATTAATTTTGGAAGCCGAATTCAAATACCTTAAATTCGACAATCCTATAACACCAATCTTGTACTTCACACCAAAAGTACACAAGGATCCTCTGCAGCCACCGGGTAGACCTATTATATCTGCCAGAGGCAGTCTTCTTGAACATACATCTGTATATATTGACTATTATCTTCAAGGATATGTACAACAACTTGGTTCATATGTACAAGATACAGGAGACTTTCTGATCAAAATTAAGGATATTGAATTGTCTACTGGTGATTGGCTTATAGCTTTAGATGTCACATCACTTTACACAAGCATAACGCATAAGGATGGCTTGAATGCAGTTTGTCATTACCTGTCAAGAAGAGGGCCTGAATTTGATGAACACAATGTTATGCTCCTTGAAATGTTGGAGTTTTGTTTGGTTAATAACATCTTTCTTTTTAACCAGCAAGCATACCGCCAATTGCAGGGAGTAGCCATGGGGCCAGCTTCTCCCCAAGCTTCGCATGTCTTCACATGGGAGCTTGGGAGGAGCTGGTCCTTGGCCTTGAATATCAGCACTATATTCGCAACAATTTGGTGGCATGGTTCCGTTTCATCGACGACCTGCTGGTCGTGTGGAGAGGAAGCCATGAAGGGGCACTTGAGTTCATCAATCAAATTATCAACAATGAACTTAATTTAAAATTCACCGCGACTCTTAGCCAGGAAAACGTCACATTTCTTGACACAGAACTGTATGTCAATGGTAAACACTTGGAATCCAGATTATTTCGGAAGGCTACGGCTGGTAACAGCATTTTACATGCTGCCAGTTCGCACCCAGCACATTTGATTTCCAGCATTCCCTATGGGGAAATGCTACGATTAAGACGAATCTGTAGCAATCCCCGAGATCTAGAACAGGCCCAGAGAGAAAGTGAATCCCGCTTTCTCGAACGGGGTTATTCCAGTCAACTAATAAAAAATGCAATACAAAAATCAATGGTCCTTTCGAGGGATGAACTTTTGGTGAAAAAATCCGAGCGCCAAAAGGTATCTGCTGACAATACTCAAAGTGAGGGGCAACCAGTGGCGAATTGTTTTAGAATAATAACAGGTTTTAACAAACAACATAAACAGATTCGCAAAATAATTGACAAACATTGGCCTATCGTTACCAAGGATAACGTTATAGGCAGAGACCTCCCACAAAGAGTATCCCTCACATTCAGCAAAGCCCCATCCTTGCGGGATCATATAGTGTCAACCAACTCTGAACCATATGCTAAATCTTCATGGTGGCAGGAAAACAATGGTTTCTACAAGTGTAAAACTTGTAAGGCCTGCTTACATGGAATCAACACCAAGAGTTACAGAGATGGATTCACCGACACAGAACACCCAATAAATTAGGTATTAACCTGCAAATCTGAATTTGCGGTGTATGTTTTACAGTGTCCCTGTGAGATGAAATATGTTGGCACTACCAAACATGCTGTACATAGACGAATCCTCCAACACCTTCGCGCAATCACCAATGGCGATAATACCTATCCTGTGGCTCGCCATTTTAGGGAATGCCACCAGAGCAACAATATCAGCTTAAAATATTGGGTGATTGATGCGGTTATCAACAGTAGAAGGGGAGGGGACAGATACGCTAAGGTAAGAAGACTTGAAACTAAGTATATTCTTCTACTTAATACAAAGACCCCAACAGGCCTTAACATCACGGAGGATCTTTATACATGCTTGCCCTGAATCCATTGATGTCTCCTCTTCATGGTGGTTACACGCAAGGGACACCCGGCGGGGTGATGCTTGTGTGTACACCATGAAGTGGCTGCGACATAATAGGTATCCTGCATATATGACCATCTTTAGCTGTTGCTTACAGATAAACCAAAATAACAAATGTATACATTTATTATTCACTATTCAGCACCGTGTTATTGATTATTTGGTTGTGGTATTCACTATTTAGAACAACACAGTAGCATGTACTAGGAATATATCGTTTGAATTATTTGTAAATAGTAGAACCATGGCTAGTACACATAAGTGGAATTTAATCCCATGGCACTAAATATCATTAACTACCTGTGTCAGTAATATTAACTGAAACCTGAAATTAATAGGTACGGCAACATCTTGATTTTACAAAGTCTGCTTATAAATCGAGAGGTTTGGGGTCTTAATAGAATTATTGAGCCTCAAGAGGGGAACTATCAGCATATTTTGCACATATTTAGTGTTTACAGTATATTGACATCTGCTATATTTTGCACATTTTGCGATATTTGCACATGTAAATAATATTGTTAACATCATGTATAGAGGCTATATATCGAACTACGCACTTGCACTTTATTGTTCCCATCGCTCCCTCCTCATCCCCTTGTATTTTAACCAAATGCAGACAGATCATTCAAGTGTATTTTACAATAATTGTTATTGTCGACTATTACTATTTTTACATGTTTTTGAGTACATCAACTGTTACACTGACGTTGTTTTCTACTATGGGTATTTTACTGTTATGCAAACTTTATAACGAACGTTAAAGCTATCATTTAGTAGCTAGAAGTATATTTTCCATGTCCATGCTGAAAGAAATCACAGGTGATACTTATTATTTAATCTCACTAGCACTTTAAAAGGGCTGTCCCTCTGACAAAGCGTTGTCATGTGAACAAGACTCTGTTGAGCCGAAACGTCTTTGACAGCAACTCTGCAATAAAAGAAAGCAAGAGCCCATTTGGTCTGTGTCCGAGTTTCATTGTTGGCTGGCGTGGTTTGGTGCAGCGCATTCGAAAGCGGAATACCTAATATATATATATATATATATATATATATATATATATATTACCTACTGGCGGTCGCCAGTAGGTATATATAGTTAGGATTTTTTCTCTATGGGATTTTTGAAAATTCTATGTCTAATAACTTTGGCGTTTGTGGATGGAATTGGCTGAAATTTTCAGGGAAATGGAACATTTTGTTTCTGAGCAGCCCCTGACAATTTGGGGGGGTTTCATCAAGGGGGGGCCGAGAAAAAAGGGGGTCCCAAAACGTGTTTTTCCCATGTTAATTTCCATAGGGCGGTTGGCCTCACTTTTAGCTCGAACGGCTGAATGGATTTGCAGGAAACTTGGCAAAATTGTAGGGACTGTTAGCCCGATGTGCCTTTGCTAGGTCTCAATATATGTGCTCCAGTGGATTTTGAGTAATTTAGGTTCAAAAAAAGATATATATCTGGGCGGAGCCTAACCACACATCTGATCTGATTGGCTGTCAGCACTTCATCCAAGAAGTGTTGGCAGCCATCTTGGGACCAATATACATGATAGCACCTCATTAAAAAGCATTGTAGTTAATAGAGGGTTTTAGGACTTTAGTTACATTATAAATCATTTGTTGATGGTACCATACTCGTTTTAGGAATTGTGGTGGGTTCTAAGGTGATTTTACCATGTGAAAAAAACCTTCTGCTGTGATATCATGAATATTGTTTGAAAGAAAACTAATATCTCATGATTTTCCCACAATGGTTTGGAAGGGGATCTATAAGCTAAACTGAAAGCATATTTTCTGTAAATTCACATTATCTTTCTCAGTCATGTGAAAATGAAGTCTGACATTCTCAGTAAAACATGTACATCCAACAAGGACAGAGACTGTCAGTTGATTCCTTTGTGTTCTACTGCAGCCTCCTAAAGTGTTCTAAAGAACAACTAGAGCGCTAACAGTCCTACTTATTACAAAGGTATGGCACACCTGAAGCCATCTTGATTGGAATAAAGTGGTAACTCTTAAAACATTTAATTTAAAAAGAAACAACATGAGGGGGTATATTTTGCCATCGAAAGTATGATTAGTGCTGCAGAATGAAAAATTAGGGCACATTTTGAGTGACTTCTCAAATCCTTTTCTATTTCATTAAAACATTCTGACATGCAGTCTCCCAAAATGGCCACCAGAGACAAAAGAGCCCAAATGTAGCCCAAATATCACCCAGATGTAGCCCAAGTATAGCCCAATGACAGAATGTCCCAGAGTGTTCTAAAGAACAACTAGAGCGCTAACAGTCCTACTTATTACAAAGGTATGGCACACCTGAAGCCATCTTGATTGGAATAAAGTGGTAACTCTTAAAACATTAAATTTAAAAAGAAACAACATGAGGGGGTTTATTTTGCCATAGAAAGTATGATTAGTGCTGCAGAATGAAAAATTAGGGCACATTTTGAGTGACTTCTCAAATCCTTTTCTATTTCATTTAAACATTCTGACATGCAGTCTCCCAAAATGGCCACCAGAGACAAAAGAGCCCAAATGTAGCCCAAATATCACCCAGATGTAGCCCAAGTATAGCCCAATGACAGAATGTCCCAGAGTGTTCTAAAGAACAACTAGAGCGCTAACAGTCCTACTTATTACAAAGGTATAGCACACCTGGAGCCATCGTGATGGGAATAAAGTGGTAACTCTTAAAACATTTAATTTAAAAAGGAACAAAATGAGGGGGTATATTATGCAATAGAAGGTATTATTAGTGCAGCAGAAAGAAAAATTAGGGCACATTTTGAGTGACTTTTCAAATCCTCTTCTATTTCATTAAAAAATTCTGACATGCAGTCTCCCAAAATGGCCACCAGAGACAAAAGAGCCCAAATGTAGCCCAAATATCACCCAGATGTACCCCAAGTATAGCCCAATGACAGAATGTCCCAGAGTGTTCGAAAGAACAACTAGAGCGCTAACAGTCTTACTTATGACAAAAGTATGGCACACCAGAAGCCATCTTGATTGGAATGAAGTGGTAAGTCTGAAAACACTCAATTTAAAAAGGAACAACATGAGGGGGTTAATTTTGCCATAGAAAGTATGATTAGTGCTTCAGAAAGAAAAATTAGGGATCATTTTGAGTGACTTCTCAAATCCTCTTCTATTTCATTAAAAAAATTCTGACATGCAGACTGAAACATGCACTTTGAATACCAGCAGCAGACGTCCCTGGTGAGCAGTAGCTTTACTACAGTGATCTAATGTGCAACTAGAGTGCTAACATTCAGAATTTATGGCAAATGTGTGACACATCTGAATGCCTTCTTGATGGAACCAAAGCAAACAAGCATTGAAAATGCAATAGATCTTGCCCTCGTTTAAGGTAAAGCCATTCTGTTTGTAATGAGGTGGCTTTTTAGCTTTGCTTTTATTAGTGTTTTTTCAACTTTCATGTAAATAACATGCATCTGTATGCATATAAGTATATGTATGCATGCATTTATGTTTGTATTTATATAGATATACAGATGATATATGTTTATATATGTATGTATATATATATATTCACTGAAAAAACCATAGGTTATAGACCATATATAGTTAGGAATTAGCATTTACAAAACCTTGAAAATTCACTGAAAAAACCATAGGTTATAGACCATATATAGTTAGGAATTCGCATTTACAAAACCTTATTTTACTCACACAAAACCATTGAAATTCCATATATAGTTAGTTGCACTAACTATATATCGCGCACCCACAATCCACTGCTGATGATGTCACATATTACATCATTCATGACATGGTCAGTGACATCACTGATGACATCACTGATGACATCTCAAATGACATCACTGATGACATCACTGATGACAACATCCAGTGACTGTATGTTTCTGTAAAGTTAAAATATGTCTTACATATTGAAGAATGAGTGGATGTATAAGTGTCTGGATGAAGGATTTAGTAGGTGCATGACTGACTGTATGAGTGAGTGATTAAATGTGTCTCACTGAGTGCATGGGTTAGTGACTAAACTGTCTTAATTTGTGCATCATTATGTCTGTTGTTCTGTAAACTGTTGCATGTGTTGATAAGTAGCTATATGAGTAACTATATGGGTTATTGATTGGTTGCCCAAGTATTTGTATGGGAGACTGAGTGTGTGTGTGGGTGGCTGGGAGGTGTATGACTCTGTGCATAGATGTGTGAGCAGTTGATTCACTAGATGTATGGTTTCAAAAGTGCATGTGGAAACAGCTGTATGGGCGGTTGACTGTGTGCATGAGTGTATTGGTGAGTGAATGGATATCTCAGTGCTACATGTCAAAGTAAGTACATATGTAAAACACAGTACATGTGAGAGTTGACATATATAAATAACTGTGCATAAGAGCCAGTGAATGTGTGAGTGGCTGTATGGATCATTGTGAACTTGTATCAGGGATTGTATAAGAGAGTAAATATGTGTTAGTATATGTTTGAATAAGTAAAGTTTGTATAACTGTATAGTTGAGGAAATGGAGGTGTGATTGATTCTTTGCATGACTGACTAGGTGTGTGAGTAACTCCATGGATGAGTGACAGTCTGTGAGTGTCTGTTTACACTGATTGTATCTAAGGTTATATTAGAGTCTGAAGAGGTTCATCGTATTATCACATGAATGATATCATCAGTGATGTGATCAGTAATGTCAAATGAGATGTCATCAGTGATGTCATCAGTGATGTCATTTGAGATGTCATCAGTGATGTCATTTGAGATGTCATCAGTGATGTCATCAGTGATGTCACTGACCATGTCATGAATGATGTAATATGTGACATCATCAGCAGTGGATTGCGGGTGCGCGATATATAGTTAGTGCAACTAACTATATATGGAATTTCAATGGTTTTGTGTGAGTAAAATAAGGTTTTGTAAATGCGAATTCCTAACTATATATGGTCTATAACCTATGGTTTTTTCAGTGAATATATATATATATAAATCAAGACTAAAGAGGGCCCCTGTTGCATTAAATAAATAGTCAGGGAACCAAGGATACTTCATGGCATGGAAGCAGCGGGCATTAGATGGGTGCAGTTTGTGTCACGGGCAACATTGACTACTTAGTAGCCCCTATGATAAAGTAGTGCTACCTAAATTGGGACCCTTGTGAGGAAGAATCAAGGCAACCTGGTGATGCACCTTTAGAGCATTGTTTGAACAGTGTAGCTGTGGAACAAAGTGACTTTTACTGGTTCTCAATCCTTGCTCATCATGACTGAGGAAATTGCACTCAGGCAAAGTGATTGCTTACAGGATGTGGAAGATAACCACGTTGAATCCTTTACAGAACAAATCCTGTCATGTGGTAGCCTTAAAGGGTTTGGCATCCATTTTGCCCTATTTTCTCTAAGCAAATATGTTAGTTGACTCCCCACCAGAAACATCTTGTCTTTATAACCACAGTCAGCAAACTGTCTAAGTGCTACATAGAAATACTCTATCAGAGGATGGAATGATAAAATCTGCCACATCTTACCATTTCATGTGCAACAAAACAGTCGAAGCATCTTGGCCAGTGGAAGTACAGGCTTTTATCATGCATAAACCTTCAATTGAAGCTGTTGAAGAAGGGCCAATTCCATGGGGATTTCAGTCATAGAACAATAACGATTTTGCCCTTCCAGGTAAAAACCCGGGGCCATATTATCAAGAAAGGGCGATACATTATCGCCACTTTTATCGGCAGGAAACTGCAGCTAAAGCGGCGATAATGGGCTTGATAATATGCCCTTGTGAATTTCCATCGAGGCCCAGGTTCTGGTGTTAACTTTGGCTTCTTTGGGAATTCACAAGGGCATATTATCAACCCCATTATCGACGCTTTAGCTGCAGTTTCCTGCCGATAAAAGCGGCAATAATGTATCACCCTTTCTTGATAATATGGCCCTTGGATCATCACAAAGCCACTGAGACAGTCGTAGAAAGAACATCCTGCAGACACTCTGTCACCAAAATTCTTTCAAAAAGCTGATAAAATCGGGCTTAATCTTTTTAGTTATGCTCCATGTCTATCTTCATCCTTGTTGCAGGAAAATTCTTCTGAATGAGACTTGAGAAGGCAAGCCTCATGTAACCTTCCTGGAGATTATATTCAGTTCTCAGAATCCCTACAGTGCCTTTAGATGATACTTATTTCAATACTATCACTGCTGGGGAAATCTATATCAAACTCTGACCACATTCTGTCCTCAAATCTTCTATGTCTATCACCAAAGAAAATTGTGACTATAACTGGCAGCATAAACCAACTACGGCACAATAAAGGAGTAGCAAAGATTGTCTGTACTGAATGTAAAAATACCTCCATTAGTGAGCATAGTCCTATTCAGACTGCTATTAAGTTGTCTTTTCAATTGGTAAATCAATGGGTGCTCATGCTAGCGGGCAAACTGAAGCATTATGCTCACAGGAGGAGGTGATTCCAAAGAGAATAAACAGAATTAAAAATAAGAACAACATCAGAGTCTTTTCGTTGAGATCTCTGTTTAAAGAGCCACTTGTGTAGTAGTAGTAAAACATCACAGACAACTGGTCATATCGATCCCTGTATGTTCTCTCTTCCAGAACAAAAAGTTGGCTGAATCTACAAAAGATGAGCTCAATGGAGAAATTCCCAGTAGGATGTCAGGACCACTGAATAAGGTTACTCTTGCTACAGAAACAGAAATCTTGACCCTAGAAAAGGAGTAGGAACATTGAACAAATGAATAAAAGGGGCTCCAGGAAACTTTGCTTTGCTGCTATACCTACTGATGCGGACACAGCAACAGCTCAGGTTAAAAGATCCTATTGATTATCTGCCCATATTAACAGCTCTTCCTTCCAACCATAGTCAGCCATCGAAAAGGCCCCTCCCAGATATCTACTCAAGCTCTGGACTCCATCTCCATTTACTCTGGAGAAGTTGGGGACGATCTGGGAGGAAGGAAGGAAGTTGATTCAGGAGGATTGAATCCTTATGCAGCTCTTTTTAACCCTCAAACATAAAAGTATGTATCTAGTCCAAAAAAACTTCTCCAATTGAAAACCAGCCCTCACAACACTACTGCACGCAATTGTAAAGGCTCCTTTTTGCATTCCATCTCTACTTTCAATTTTATGCCATTGTTCAATGAGAATAGGTGGGCAGTGAATTGATCTCCCTTGTTAAATCCGTTTGCTGAGATCCACCGGTTGGCATCAGTGAAAAGTAGTGACATCAAGTCAGTTTATATTTTTCACTCCCATATGAGACTGAGCACAAGGGTAACATTTCTATCAATGGGTATAACTAACCTTGTTATTGTAGAGTATGATCTGACTAGGGACGTTCATGCGGTACCACATTTTTTGTACAATAATAACATTGTGAATAATACATCTGACACAAATCAAGGAGATGCCAACGTTAATTCCCTAACCTCAGCCTCAATGGAAGAGGTTTCCTTTTCAAAGATACAGCATACCCTAATAACTGTATTCACCACTGCGCGATCTGTAGTTCTTTATACTACAGATGATTTCTTAGTGGCAACAACAACAGAAGAGACGCAGAACTAGCAATTGCTGTCTAAATCATTGAATGTTATTCAACTTCTTTCCAGCGGATATGGTTCCCAATCCTAATATAGGCCGTTGTGTAATTTCCTGGAATGATGGATGGCAATTCAACGGCAGAACAAATTCTTGCTTTGCTTGCTAGCCTTGAGGCTGACATAATTTGTATTCAGGAAACCTAGAATTCCTCTGACATTATTCCTAATTAATATTTCACAATTAACTTGCCTGGCACCTCTCCGGGCAGAGGACCTGGAAGTGGGGGCATTTCAATGTTTCTAAGCAAACGTGGCACTACACTCATTTTTCACACAAATCCAACTTAGTACATGGAATAAGAATTTCAGGGTTTCCACCTTATTCTTCTGTTGTCCATAATGTTTTACCAATTGATGCCTATTTTCCCCCAGGCTCAATAAATACTATGGGCCTCATTTATGAAGGCCTTGCGCTGCCGGTGCGTCACTTTTTCCCATTTTAAAAGTGACGCACCGGCGGTGCAAGACCTCCATAAATAAGGTCCTATATATATTTTTTTTTTAAGAAGAAAAAAATGCTATCCTATATGACACAAAATATTGTATTGGATGAAGAAGCCCTGGTACTTATAGTCGGAGACCTGAATGCCAAGGTTTCCAATCACGCAATTGAAGAGTCTGAGGATATGGATAATATTGAATCTTTTGACATTCCAAACCCATCCTTTCCTACATCAAATAGATTAGATACAAAAGGGCGCACGTTGTCGGGATTTTTAGGGAAAAATGATTGTGGCATTTGCAATGGTAGACTGGGAAACGTTATTCCGGCAAGTTACTCGATCAAATGTGACACCTGTTTCTCTATCCTTGATTACGTAATAGCTTATTTTTCGATGTCTGAGCTCCTGTTGAATCTCAAGGTTATTGATAATTCGATGAGCGATCATAAAGTTCTCTACTTCAAATTAGGTATTACTGTTGAAGAATCTTGCACATGGAATCAACAAGGGGCATATCTTTAATTGAACATCCATAACAGGGGCACCCACTGTGATGAGGGAAGGCTGGCAGAAATAACTCTTTCTCTAACAAAAGCCATGGTGGTTCTAAAGTGATCCCTTTTAGAGATATATAAACATTGAATGGG